>NC_052405.1:17903512-18203512 GCF_009389715.1 Phoenix dactylifera
AATCCACACGCCATAGATATGGATCTTAGGTGTCTAGGCTTAGGTGTCAAGGCCTTTGATTGGTCAACTAGAAAATTTAAATTTTTGAATTGAGTCCACATGTAATTAGGAGTCCAATTTAAAATTCTGTGTAGTTCTTATCCTTATCCTTTGCCAACCTTTTCTTCTATATAAAGGAGGGTATGATGAATGAAGTTAGTTTTGGATTTCGAAATTTTTCCTTGTGATTGTGAGGAGGGGCAAGTCCCTTGCTTGGTGCGATGCCAAGAGGCTCAAGGAAGAGGTGGGCGCTTCCCCTTCATGCCTTCCAAGTTTGAATTAGTTTGGATGAGATTTCCAAAACTAATTCATCCTTATCCACTCTCTCTCTTCCTTGTTTCATGCCTTGTTCCCTTAGGTGTGCCTCTTTGTGTGCCACATCAACCTTCCCAGCCGTATTCCTCATGCCACAACTGCTTCCCACGTCCTCCCTTGAGTCCTAATCCCAATAGGACTCTAAATAACCCAAGCCGGTCAACCCATTAGGTGCAAACCAATTTCAACCGCCCACTCAATTGGGTGCCCAATTCTAGTCACATGGTTGAATCCCACGAACCCAATCTCACCCATCCAGTGTTAGATGTATGCCCTAGAAGCCAATTTGGCTGACACATTGTTGATTCTAGGGACATAATTTTGTACTTGACTATTTATTATTGAATAAATAAAAGGCATCTTTTTCATTCATATTGTTTATGTGTCTATGAATCGTCCAAGAAATTAATAAGATGATGATACATATTCTCAAGAGTTGAGAATTTGAGCCATGTATCATTGATGATTAATTTCTAAATGCTCCTGATCAATGGATCATCACGAGGACGGTGATCGATCCGATCAGTGCACAGATCACTTTCCTTCTGGATGGACGAGACTTGAGTCCACAGTGTAGGGACACTGAAGTGATAGTGCAGGTGCTTGTTAGAGAACAAGGGTACTGAGCGTGACCAAGACAAGAAGTCACTTGGATGTCTATCCACTCGTCAGTGACTTACTTGATGTTGCAGTAGTGTGACTGGTCCTTTGACCTGCGGTGCTTCGGCTACTCACAGTGAGGTTATTGTAGTTTGACTGCACACATACATGGTCTCTAGCCATATGGGTCCATGCAGTGTAGATTGGTTGCAGTAGGTTCACTGTAGGAGTAGGGTATGCACCTATAAGGAATCTATCGACCTTGATAGAAGAGGAGTGATCCTATGTGATTTGTTAGACTGAGTTCTAAGACCTTGGCCAGGGCAGTAAAGTGGAGAAAGAGTTTTCCACTATCGAACTCAAGTCGAATAAATCTTGACATATGACAGACGATGGGGTTTGACGAGTTGTCCATGACCTCCGTCCTGTAGGGATCCACGATAGTAGGACTGTATCACATATTAACTGCACCTAGAGGTTCATCATTCCATTCTGCTGGGTAGCCACTACATGCTGCTAGGTGTCACTGGTGGATGGTGGGACTCATAGGGATTATCTTGATGATCGATAAACCCTAATGAGTTGAGTTGGAATCGTTCCAACCCATTGAAAGGAGTTTTCAATGATATAGTGATAGAGATCACAATATATCTCACTACCAGTCAGAATAGAACCTATGGGGTCACACACACTAGAAGTATTGACCGATCCGATGGTTGAAATCGTGATTAGGAATCACAAAGAAATCAATTTGATTGATAGAAGTTGAAGAAGTGAACAAAGGGAATTAATTAATTAGACTTAAACACAAATCCTACTTCGGGTAGGATTCCTAGAGTCCTAATTGGATTAGGGCTGGGAATCCTAGTTGGAGTAGGACTGGAATTCCTACTTAGAATAGGATTCCTACAATCCTAATGAGATTAGGAATTTTGAATTAAAATTGGATTCCTACTTGGAGTAGGATTCCTAGAAATCCTAATTGGATTAGGACTTCGGATTCAAATAAGAGTCCTAATTGGATTAGGACTAAAATTAAATACATCCTAATTAGATTAGGATTCTTTAAGTCTAAATTAATTATTAATCTAATGAATCAACATGACTCCTAATAGGATTAGGATTGAAGAGTTCAATTGAGTCATGATTCATTCAAGTCCTAATTGGATTAGGACTAGCGTAGATTGAACCAAATTTGGCTAATCCTAATTGGATTGGGATTAAACCATGAGAGAGGCACCTAATCCTCTTTGGAAGAGGATTAGGTTAACCAAGTAAGAGGGACATCAGCCCCTCTCACTTGGCTAGGGCGACATGAAGAAGCTAGGGCCGGCGCCCCCCCTTCTTAGGCAAGTTGTCATTGGAACTCCTAAAAGTTAGGAGCTCCAATCCCTTTATAAGGAGGACTAGAGGCCGGCGCCCTAAGCAATTGAATCCTCTTCTCCTTGCTGCCACCACCCTCTCCCAACTCCCTGGTTCAGCCGCCAACAAGAAGGAAAAAGAAGAGAGCCTTGTCCGCCTCCTCTTCCTCCAATCCTTCTTCCAACGCGGGAAAAAGAAAGAAGGCTGCAGAAGCTGTGTTCTTCTTCCTTGAGTTCCTTCTTCCTCTTCCTCCTCTCAAGCACAATCAAGGGTTGATTGAAAGAGAGGAGATCAGCCATCAAAAGAAGTCTTTGCAAGGGAGCTAGCACCCCGGGAAGACAAGAAAGCTTTGATCGGTTCTCTACTTCGTGTGGATACCCGTAGAGGCCGGACGTTTGAACGGCTTCAAACGAACCCTCTTCCAAAACCACGAATTCAGATTTGCGGTGATCATCTACCCGCGCAAGGTGAAGATTTGATCTTCCTATTAGTTTTAAAAGTTTTAATTCTTACCTAATTACGAAAGGTCTCGAAACAACGTTCATGCGATGAACGTCGAACTCGTGCATGCCGATTCCGCTGCCATCTGAAAAATTTTTGAAATATCAGCGGCATGGGCGGGTTCCCAACAGTGGTATCAGAGCCAGGCTTCGTAGATTAAGGTAAGAATTAAATATCTAAAGGCTTATTAGATCTGAAAATTGATTGATCATGCATGCTGAAAAATTCTGCATGCAGATTTTTCAGGGGTGCTGATTTTTACATGCTGATTTTTATGTGATAAAAAGATGATTCTAATTGCATTGTTAATGGGATTACAAAGTTTAGAATCATGATTAGCATGATCAGCGACCTATGTCATGATATAATCAGTTAGTTTTCAGATCTGAAATTATAATTGTAGCATACGGTGATGATCATAGGATTCAAACCCTTTTGGTATCAAATGTAATGACCTGCGATGTGATCTGCGATGTCATGTAAATTTTACAGATGCTTGCATGCATCTTATTTGATGTTTTGAGAGGCCTGCGTGCCTCCTAAAAGGAGATGTAATTTATTTTTATTTTTATTTTACATCTGGTTGTATTTCTGTGATGTGATGTACATCAACGATCAAGTTGAAGCAAAGGCATGAGATGAAAGGTGATCTAAGCGGTTGATGGTGATGGGATCAAGAGTTGATCAAGGATCGAATCAAGGAAGCTTGGAACCAATTCAAGAGTTGAAGACCACTTGATCGATTGATGTGCATGTGCTTGTAATACGACCTAATTAGAATCCATGATCATCACCTAGTTAAAGTTTAGCTTTAATTATTGCCGCGATTATAACTGCCTGCAATGCGCCGTTTGCATGTGATGTGAATGAGAGTCGGGTAGATAGGTCTACATGTGATGTAGCAAACCCAATTGAGACCTAAATCAAAACCTCCTCAATCAAGTCGAGAGTGAACCGACATGAGCAAGTCATATTAGATTAATTGATCTAATTGGTGTCTAGGAAAGCATGAAAGGTGGTTACTTAATTAGGACCTTACTCTCTGAGTAAGGGGAGCCTCCCACCTGCTTACCTGGCCAATTGTTCGATTACCTCTTATGAAGGGCTCAAGTTGCAAACACTAAGACCTGATTAACCAATATTAAGTCAATAGGTCTTCCACTGTAGTAGAGCTGCTAAGGCCTTTCTGATGTTGACTTGTCTCGGCTGGATACAGTGGTCAAGTTGCATTGGGGGGTTGGACCTCTCTATAGACATGAGATGTTGTAGGGTAAAGGTGGGGTTGGGCACCAATAACTGTTAGGTGAGGACCCAATGACGACTTTATTCCTACGGTTATACAGTGGGTCTGACTTAACTAAGAAATGGGACCAATAACTGTTAGGTGAGGTCTTCATGGCTTAGAGACCAAGTTACACTGCACCATGCTTGAGAAGCATTGTACAAGAGTTGTACACTCATCCATCTATGTGTCACCAATAACTGTTAGGTGAGGTGGCATGTAAATCGGTGGGACCGCAGTACCCACTAGAAACCCTAGTCGCGTAGGATTTCCGTTTCCCTACCAGGGGAGTGTGAGGGATTCGAGAAAATAGTGGGAGTCATATTTGTTCTAAAAGACCTTAGGACAGATTAGGATCAAGTACAAAAGTCTAACTAGAATCTTTACTCTCTGCAGATACAATGTCGGCTTCAAACCCTTTGACCCGTATTCTTGAGACCAACCGACTGACCGGAACCAATTACAAGGACTGGCTTAGAAATCTCAAAATAGTTTTGGACTGTGAGAAGATAGGCTACATACTCGATTCAGATATCCCCACATTACCAGCACGTCCCACTGATGTTCAGCGTGAGATGCATAAAAGGTGGTTGGACGATGACATTAGAGTAAAATGCTATATGATGGCATCTATGTCTAATGAACTCCAATGCCAGCATGAAAATATAAAGACTGCTAGGGACATACTGGCACACCTGCAAGAGTTGTATGGTGAGCAAAGTCGCACAGCTCGTTTTGAAGTGTCCAAGAGGCTTTTCAAAGCGAAGATGCGCGAGGGGCAGTCTGTCCATGATCACGGTCTGACCATGATCAAGGACCTAGAGGAGCTTGAGAAGCTCGGTATGGACATGCACAAGGAATTGCAAGTGGATTTGATCCTACAGTCACTTCCTGATTCATTTGGTCAGTTTATAGTAAACTACCACATGAATAAGATTGAATGCACTAAGACTGAACTAATCAACATGTTGGTAACTGCTGAGGGAGCCTTGAAAGGTTCAAGGGGCAATGTCCTCGCTGCTGAGTTGACTTCTGGTTCCAAGAGAAAGTCTACTTGGAAGAAAAAGAAGCCTGCAAAGAAGCAGAAGAAAGACAAGAAGCCAAAGAAGGAAGTTCAAAAGAAAAGGGCTAACGACAAAGGAAAATGTTTCCACTGCAATGTCGAAGGCCACTGGAAGAGAAATTGTCCTTCATACCTCGAGAGCCTGAAGAACAAGAAAGGTGACACACCTTCAGAAGGTATAGACTTGCTCATTATTGAAACTAATCTAACGGTTTCTTCTACTTCTAGTTGGGTTATAGATTCTGGTTCTAGTGCTCATTTGTGCACTACCATGCAGGGTCTAAAGGAAAGTAGAAGGCTGGCGGAAGGTGCGGTAACCCTTCGGGTTGGCAACGGGGCAAAAGTTGCTGCTGTGGCTGTGGGCACCTACCATCTGCGACTACCGTCTGGATTTAGTTTAATACTTAGAGACTATTATTATGTACCTGTTGCTAGCAGAAATTTGATTTCTGTTTCATGTCTAGCACAGGAAGGTCATGTTTTTACATTTGACAAAGACTGCTGTTCTATTTATTTAAGAAATAAAATAGTCGCACGTGGTTTCATGATTGACAGTCTCTATCATTTACATATGGATGTATCTGTGAATGTTACCGAGCAAGATGTGAGTGCCAAAGGATCCAAAAGATCCAGAGATGAGATAAACCAAAGATATTTGTGGCACCTCAGACTTGGCCATATTGGAGAAGATAGGATGAACAAAATGGATAAAGATGGGCTCTTAGGCTCATTGACTTCCGAGTCATATCCAGTTTGCGAGTCCTGTCTTCAAGGAAAGATGGCTAGACTGCCCTTTGTAGGACATGGGGAGAGGACCACCGAAATACTTACCCTAGTACATACAGATGTATGTGGCCCATTCGATGTGCTAGCCAGGGGACGTTATTCATACTTCATTACCTTTACCGATGATTATTCACGGTATGAGTATGTGTATCTTATGAGACACAAGTCTGACTCTTTTGAAAAGTTCAAAGAGTTCAAGAATGAAGTAGAAAAACAAACTGGAAAACCTCTTAAGGCTCTTCGATCAGATCAAGGAGGAGAATACCTTAGTGGGGAATTTCGGGACTATCTCAAAGAAAACGGCATAGTCTCACAATGGACACCTCCGGGTACACCTCAACTCAACGGAGTGTCAGAGAGGAGGAATCGGACCCTATTGGATATGGTCAGGTCCATGATGAGCTTCACTGATTTACCTATGTTCCTTTGGGGAGATGCCTTACTCACAGCGATTTATTTATTGAATAGAGTTCCCTCTAAATCCGTTCCTACCACACCGTATGAGATATGGCATGGTAAGAAACCAAGTCTGGGTCATCTCAAGATTTGGGGATGTCCGGCCCACGTCAAGCGACTACAGGCGGACAAGTTAGAGGCTAGGACCATAAGTGCTCGTTTTATAGGATATCCTAAAGAGTCATTAGGATACAATTTTTACGTCTCAGAGGATCACAATGTGTTTGTGAGCCGTCATGCCATCTTCTTGGAAAATCAGTTTATCCTTGATAAAGGCAGTGGGAGGAAAATTGAGCTTGAAGAGAAAGTCTCTGAAAAGCAACGAGTCATGGATCCTATTGAACCCATTCATAAAGAGCCAGTACACGATGTCCCTCGACCACCTCGTAGATCTAGTAGGGTCTCCCATCCTCCCGATAGATACTTAGGTATACTAGAAGAGGATACCGAGGAAATGTTCCTGATGGGAGATAGGGATCACATACAGGATCCCAAAACCTACAACGAGGCGATATCTGATATCGATTCCGAGAAATGGCTGGAAGCTATGAAGTCAGAGATAGACTCCATGCATTCCAACCAAGTCTGGACCTTAGTAGATCCACCAGAAGGTATTGTACCTATTGGATGCAAATGGATCTACAAAAGGAAGATAGGTTCGGATGGAGAGGTAGAGACCTATAAGGCAAGGCTTGTGGCGAAAGGGTATAGTCAGCGCGAAGGTATTGACTATCAGGAGACCTTTTCACCTGTAGCCATGCTAAAATCCATCCGGACATTGCTTGCCATTGCAGCATTTCATGACTATGAAATCTGGCAGATGGATGTGAAAACTGCTTTCCTGAATGGATATCTTGATGAAGATATCTATATGGAACAGCCTTTGGGTTTCACTTCCAGTGATGGAGATCACAAGGTCTGCAAGCTGCAAAGGTCCATCTATGGACTAAAGCAAGCCTCTCGGAGTTGGAACACTCGTTTCGATGATGCAATCAAAACGTTTGATTTCATCAAAAACGAAGAGGAACCATGTGTTTATAAAAAGGTTAGTGGGAGTGCTGTCGTTTTTCTCGTACTGTACGTAGATGACATTCTCCTGATTGGGAATGATATTCCCATGCTAACCTCGGTCAAGGTCTGGTTGTCAAAAGAATTCTCCATGAAAGACCTTGGGGAAGCATCCTATATTTTGGGAATAAAGGTCTATAGAGATAGATCTAAAAGGATGCTTGGCCTTTCACAGAAGATGTACATAGAGGAGGTGCTGAAGAGGTTCAGCATGGAAAACTCCAAGAGGGGTCTCTTACCCCTAAGGCATGGAATTCATCTCTCCAAGAAGATGTGCCCCAACACATCTGAGGAGATTCAACGCATGAGCAAGATTCCTTATGCATCGGCAATAGGAAGCCTCATGTATGCCATGCTATGTACACGACCTGATATAGCTCTTGCTGTGAGTGTCACAAGCAGATATCAGTCGAATCCAGGTGAAGAACACTGGACAGCTGTGAAGAATATTCTTAAGTACTTGAGAAGAACTAAAGATTTATTCTTGGTTTTTGGAGGATCATCAGAGTTAAAGGTAGAAGGGTACAC
Organism: Phoenix dactylifera; assembly: GCF_009389715.1. Lineage (NCBI taxonomy): Eukaryota > Viridiplantae > Streptophyta > Magnoliopsida > Arecales > Arecaceae > Phoenix > Phoenix dactylifera. The sequence goes on from NC_052405.1 coordinate 17,911,513, forward strand.
AGATTCAGACTTTATGACTGATGTCGATGACAGGAAGTCAACATCTGGATACGTGTTCTTGTGCAATGGTGGTACGGTGAATTGGAAGAGTTCTAAACAACCGATCATTGCTGATTCTACTATGGAAGCCGAATACATCGCCGCCTCTGAAGCTGCTAAGGAAGGCTTCTGGTTCAAGAAATTCATTGCAGAGCTGGATGTGATGACATCAGATGCCATAACACTCTACTGCGATAATAATGGCGCCATAGCCCTTGCTAAGGAGCCAAGGTCTCATCAGAAGTCTAAGCATATAGAGCGGCGCTTTCACCTCATACGCGACTATGTGGAGAAGAAATATGTAGAGGTGCAGAGAGTAGACTCCGCGGATAACGTGGCAGACCCTTTCACTAAGCAGCTGAGTCAGCAAAAGACTGAAGCCCACCTTGAGAAGATGGGCCTAAGATATATGACCAATTGGCTTTAGTGCAAGTGGGAGATTGTTAGATGTATGCCCTAGAAGCCAATTTGGCTGACACATTGTTGATTCTAGGGACATAATTTTGTACTTGACTATTTATTATTGAATAAATAAAAGGCATCTTTTTCATTCATATTGTTTATGTGTCTATGAATCGTCCAAGAAATTAATAAGATGATGATACATATTCTCAAGAGTTGAGAATTTGAGCCATGTATCATTGATGATTAATTTCTAAATGCTCCTGATCAATGGATCATCACGAGGACGGTGATCGATCCGATCAGTGCACAGATCACTTTCCTTCTGGATGGACGAGACTTGAGTCCACAGTGTAGGGACACTGAAGTGATAGTGCAGGTGCTTGTTAGAGAACAAGGGTACTGAGCGTGACCAAGACAAGAAGTCACTTGGATGTCTATCCACTCGTCAATGACTTACTTGATGTTGCAGTAGTGTGACTGGTCCTTTGACCTGCGGTGCTTCGGCTACTCACAGTGAGGTTATTGTAGTTTGACTGCACACATACATGGTCTCTAGCCATATGGGTCCATGCAGTGTAGATTGGTTGCAGTAGGTTCACTGTAGGAGTAGGGTATGCACCTATAAGGAATCTATCGACCTTGATAGAAGAGGAGTGATCCTATGTGATTTGTTAGACTGAGTTCTAAGACCTTGGCCAGGGCAGTAAAGTGGAGAAAGAGTTTTCCACTATCGAACTCAAGTCGAATAAATCTTGACATATGACAGACGATGGGGTTTGACGAGTTGTCCATGACCTCCGTCCTGTAGGGATCCACGATAGTAGGACTGTATCACATATTAACTGCACCTAGAGGTTCATCATTCCATTCTGCTGGGTAGCCACTACATGCTGCTAGGTGTCACTGGTGGATGGTGGGACTCATAGGGATTATCTTGATGATCGATAAACCCTAATGAGTTGAGTTGGAATCGTTCCAACCCATTGAAAGGAGTTTTCAATGATATAGTGATAGAGATCACAATATATCTCACTACCAGTCAGAATAGAACCTATGGGGTCACACACACTAGAAGTATTGACCGATCCGATGGTTGAAATCGTGATTAGGAATCACAAAGAAATCAATTTGATTGATAGAAGTTGAAGAAGTGAACAAAGGGAATTAATTAATTAGACTTAAACACAAATCCTACTTCGGGTAGGATTCCTAGAGTCCTAATTGGATTAGGGCTGGGAATCCTAGTTGGAGTAGGACTGGAATTCCTACTTAGAATAGGATTCCTACAATCCTAATGAGATTAGGAATTTTGAATTAAAATTGGATTCCTACTTGGAGTAGGATTCCTAGAAATCCTAATTGGATTAGGACTTCGGATTCAAATAAGAGTCCTAATTGGATTAGGACTAAAATTAAATACATCCTAATTAGATTAGGATTCTTTAAGTCTAAATTAATTATTAATCTAATGAATCAACATGACTCCTAATAGGATTAGGATTGAAGAGTTCAATTGAGTCATGATTCATTCAAGTCCTAATTGGATTAGGACTAGCGTAGATTGAACCAAATTTGGCTAATCCTAATTGGATTGGGATTAAACCATGAGAGAGGCACCTAATCCTCTTTGGAAGAGGATTAGGTTAACCAAGTAAGAGGGACATCAGCCCCTCTCACTTGGCTAGGGCGACATGAAGAAGCTAGGGCCGGCGCCCCCCCTTCTTAGGCAAGTTGTCATTGGAACTCCTAAAAGTTAGGAGCTCCAATCCCTTTATAAGGAGGACTAGGGGCCGGCGCCCTAAGCAATTGAATCCTCTTCTCCTTGCTGCCGCCACCCTCTCCCAACTCCCTGGTTCAGCTGCCAACAAGAAGGAAAAAGAAGAGAGCCTTGACCGCCTCCTCTTCCTCCAATCCTTCTTCCAACGCGGGAAAAAGAAAGAAGGCTGCAGAAGCTGTGTTCTTCTTCCTTGAGTTCCTTCTTCCTCTTCCTCCTCTCAAGCACAATCAAGGGTTGATTGAAAGAGAGGAGATCAGCCATCAAAAGAAGTCTTTGCAAGGGAGCTAGCACCCCGGGAAGACAAGAAAGCTTTGATCGGTTCTCTACTTCGTGTGGATACCCGTAGAGGCCGGACGTTTGAACGGCTTCAAACGAACCCTCTTCCAAAACCACGAATTCAGATTTGCGGTGATCATCTACCCGCGCAAGGTGAAGATTTGATCTTCCTATTAGTTTTAAAAGTTTTAATTCTTACCTAATTACGAAAGGTCTCGAAACAACGTTCATGCGATGAACGTCGAACTCGTGCATGCCGATTCCGCTGCCATCTGAAAAATTTTTGAAATATCAGCGGCATGGGCGGGTTCCCAACATCCAGCAACCCATCTTCTTCCTCCTTCCTTCCACCACGAAGAACCCTAGCCTCCATTGCCATTGCTTTGGAAAAAAAAAGAAAGATTTAGCCATCCTCAAAGAAGAGAAAAAATTCTGCAGCCCACCCCAATTACGTCAGTCCTTTGACCTACGGTGCTTCGGCTACTCACAGTGAGGTTATTGTAGTTTGACTGCACATATACATGGTCTCTAGTCATACAGATCCTTGTAGTATAGATTGGCTGCAGTAGGTTCACTGTAGGATCACACACATTAGAGATATTGACCAATCCGATAGTTGAATGTGATTAGAAATCACAAATAATCAATTTAATTGATAATTGGTTAACCCTCTAAGAGTTAGTGAGTTGAAGAAGGAATAATCGCAATCGGATTGCAATTTAATTTAATTAATTGGACTTGATCACGAGTCCTACTTGGAGTAGGATTTTTAGAGTCCTAATTGGATTAGGATTTCAAATTAAATTAGAGTCCTACTTGGAGTAGGATTTCTAAAGTCCTAATTGGATTAGGACTGAAATTTCAGTAGTCCTAATTAGATTAGGAGTTCTTAAGTCCTAATTAATTTTAATCTAATTAATCTCATGACTCTTAATAAGATTAGGATTGAAGAGTTCAATTGAATCATGGTTCAATTAAATCCTAATTAGATTAGGATTTGAAGGAAGTTGAAATGGGTGCAAATCCTATTTTGAATAGGATTGAATTCTAGCATTTGGACCCAACCCTCCCCAATTAATTAGATTAAGTGGGGGCTAACCAAATGAGAGAAGAGGGAGGCTACGCCCCTCCCTTGGCTGGTGGCGTGAAAAAGGAGGGGCCACGCCCCTCCTATTTTGAATTCACAAAGGGATAAAGATGAGCTCCTAAAATTTAGGAGCTCATCTCTATCCACACACCATAAAAGAGGGGTTCAAAGGGGCTGCGAATTTTTCATGGTTTTTTCTTGGGATTTCGGCAGCAAACTCCTCCTCTCCTATCCTCCTTTGAGCCGCAAGCAACAAAAAAAAAAGGAGTCTTGGCGGCTCTCCTACTTCCTCCATTTTGGTTCCAACGCGAAGGAAAAAGAAAAAGGCTGCGGACTTTTGTTCTCCTTCCATTGAACCAACCTTCTTCTTCTTCCTCCCTTAGGCATTCAAGAGTTGATTGAAAGGGAGGATATCAGCCATCAAAAGCCATCTCTGCAAGGAAGTTATTGCCCCGGAGAGATCCAAAAGCTTCGATCGGTGCTTTACCTCGTGTGGATATCCGTAGAGGCTGGATGCGTGTGCGGCTTCCATCGAACCTTCTACAAATCCACGGAATATCAGATTTGCGGAGACCATTTACCCACACAAGGTAAAGATCTGATCTTCTTAATGATTTAAAAATGGTTCATAAGAATTTAATCCTAATCTATCTACAAACGAAGTTTTAAAAATACGTTCATGTGATGAACGGGATCTTGCATGCCATTCCGCTGCGATCTGAAAATTTTTGAAATTTTTCTGCGGCATGTGACAGATCCTAACAGATTTTGCCCTAGGTTCTTCAACAGGCGTATGGCGCCTCCACCGAATACCCTAGTTAGGTCCAACTATTAAATGATAGGGTTCAGTCTAATCAACAAATAGACGACCAAGCCCGAGTGTGGCTCGGCTCACCTGACCGCCTATTGAAGATACACTCAACTCATCATATATTGAATGACAATTCCAATGCTTGATAAGTACCAGGCGTATCCGCCTCCAATAATTATCAAAACATTGGATCCATTATCATCCAACTTAATGGGAGGCTATGACCTAGTTATCCCCATAACCATTTCATTTTAAGGACCTAATAATTAGAGGATTTCATAATTAGGATAGATGAGAAGATCTGGTTAGTCTAATTTCTCCCACTGACTTCACCAAATTAGATTAGACTCAAACCGGTTAAGGAGGCACCTAAATCAGTCAAACTGATTTTTCTTATAGGCATGGGCTAACTCGAATCATTAAGTGATCCAATCAAAATGTGATTGCCCATGTCAGCCAGGTAAGTGAGATCGGCGGAAGAGATATGCCATTAACTCGACAAAGACGAATCAGTGCGAGTAGCTCCCAATTAAAAACCACCGGTCGAGTCTGCCAAACTTACCTTAGACACCAACTGGTTAATCAATTTCGATTTGATCACTCAAATGACTCGGGCTCTACCTCTGAGCCTAAATCAAGTTCCATCTTGGTCTAATCAAAGATATGGATTTGATCAATCTACAACTATTGTATTTGATCTAGAGTTTTCTTGATCTAATCTAGTTACTACTTAATTAGATTTGATCAATTAACTCTAATTAGACCATGTTTGATTCTAACCTTAGGTCTAACCCAATCCTAAGAACTTGATTTGAGCTAACACAAATGCCCCAAAGAATTATGCAATGTCATTTAGTTGAGTCACAATTCTATTTCATAACGCTTAATTCTCAATTAAGTTTAGACATATGAAAGTTTTGATCATTGCATATTTCTTTTTGATTACAAATTAATTACAATCTTTCAGTTCTTAAAACTCATTTTCAGATCTGAGTATTTGTAATTAATCATATGTAATCAGATTTAATTCATGTTTAAGTCATTATATTTTATGTTGATGCATCGCATATACATAACTACATGAATTAATTCAAACAACATACATCTTATGTATTTATTTTTCCACTTTTATTTTCAGATCTAATTGGTTCATTAAAATCAAAGATCATATGAATCATAAATTTTATTTAGATCTAATCTAAACAATATTATGATTTTAGATTTATTTATGTTATAAATCTTAACACTAACATGCATCATATGTATTCAAAATTTCAGATCTAGTTAATCATGCATAATCAGCAATTAAATCAATCATAAAAAATACTTTAGATCTAATCTAAGCATGCTCATGATTTCAGATTTAATTGCAAGAATTAAAACATTAAAGTTTAAATATGAACCTAGCTCTGATACCACTGAAAGTGAATCCTAGGTTCTTCGATGTTTAGCATGCTGAATTTTTTTTTTTTTTGGAAACTATAGCTGAACCTGATCGAGTTTCCTACGTACCCCTTCACAAGGGGATCAAGCCACACGTAGTTCTTTTTAAGTTTCAAAAATGCAGCAAAAAAATGAATCAAACAATTTAATTCATACATGCTTACAAGATCAAATCTAGATTCAGCACCTTAAGAATACATAGAATTATGCCGGAATTGTTTAAGCAATTATGCTAAAACGTTTATGCATGATTAACTATCAGATCTGAAACTTAAGAACTCTATTCTAATTAATCTCTGAATATCCATCGAATGGATTCTAGAGATGTCTCCGTGAGGAGCCCCAAAAGAGGGTAAAACCTCGGGGAGTCGGACCTAGATCTTGACACCATAATAAATGATTAATGCTAGATTAAAACCTTTTATGATGGATGAAAGTTATGGATCAGATCCTTGACTTCGCAGCCATGCACATGAATGGCCTCTACGAGAAGTACACGCGATGCCCTGAAGGATCTTCTTCTGCAACAGTGCTAGCAGCTGCAGAACACTTGAAAGCTAAAATTTGCTCGCCGGGATTCAATCAACTCTTGATCAATCGTCTTGAAGCAGATGGAGATGAGGTTTATAAAAAAGTAGAGGACTCGGATCTGATCTTTAATCTTCTAGTTATTCACCCTAAAAACCCTATCTAAAATGGAGAAAAAGAGGAAGAGGAGGCGTGTGAGGAAGAAGGCTGCAATGAAAGTGTTGCCGGCGCCCATGTTTGACCCCTTTTAATGGCCTCCAAATTTCATTCAAAATTTGAAAATTATCTTCAAAAAACCTTCTTTAGTTAGCGCATGCAACAGAATAGGAACAACCCAAATCAGATCTCAACCAAGTCTAATTTAAATTCAAATATTAAACACATGCGCAAGAGGGGAGGAATTTGAAATCCATGCGGCAGAATTTTTCTTCCTCTTGTCGCATATATTTCATTTGAAATTTGAATTTAAATGATTTAAAGATTCACACGCCAGCTTGGAAAGTTATTTGATGTATGAAATCATTTAATATATTGCTTAATATTTAAATTCAAATTCAAACAACAAACAATGTCGCCATGTGTCAAGCAATGGGTCCATGCGCCATGCAATAATTTTGGTTTATTTAAAATTCATGAAATCCAATTCCATGTCACCACTAATTGCCACATCATCTGAGCCTAATCTCCTTGGGTTGCACCTAATCAAATTTGGTCAAATCCGGATTAAAACAAAGCAATTTGGTTGAACCAAATCTAATCAGGTCAGACCCTGATTGAGCTCAAATTGAATCCAATTCAATTTTTGGCTCATCCAAACTCAATCAAATTGAATTAATTACTTTGTGTTGGAACTAATCCAATTAGGTCAATCCCCAATTAAGCATAAATTAGTTTAAAATTAATTTGATCAGCTTAAGTTCTTTTTGGTTCTGACCTAATCCAATCAAGTCAAAATCCTGATTGAGCCCGAAGTTGAATCCAACCCAATTTGGCTCATTCTTAGCTCAATTACTCAATCAAATTGAGTTCATTAGAAATCTAATTACTAATTAATCCTTCGATAATTACTTTAATTATTTTATAAGATAATTTACCAATCGAATTGACAAAATTATCCCTGAATGATTCTTAATCATTCATCAGCCTTCTTGATCAATCAGGAATCTTCTATACGTGTGACCTCATAGGTTCGAACCTAGGCCGGTAGTATAAGAACGACTTCCTACACTAATCGATGTAACCATCTAGCAATGGTACCCGAAGTTCGGATAGGCCAAATATATGCAAACCAAATATTCTGGAATCCTAAACTATGGTTACTGTATAATTCAATCCCTTTGACTCCTAATGCCAGGATGACTTAGAGCTCACTGTCAACCCTATAATTAGTACATCCATTATGTGATTAACTTTAGATATCCCGTGACTCCTCACTGGGATTACCCTGGCCAAGGTTTTGCTAAATTAATCACAAAACATTATCTCCTATTTTCAGGAGGGGTCAATTCCATCTCGACTCACAACTGACTACGCAAGTACTTGACTGCACCCAGTGACCTTCCGTCACTGAATTAGAAATTCAGGTAGTCCGGTACCAAAGTACAATGAGTTGCTTACTAGTCACATGTTGCGGTCTCAGGTCAGAGGGCTAAACTTATACCCATATCCACTCGGAACATCTCTTGACAGTAGAGCGTTCCGAAATTGGTCACGTTCAGTGAAATGTACTCCTACACTTCACCTGTGTGGCATACCAGTGTCTCCACACTCCTTGGTTAAGAGGACAACCAACGTATATGTCACACAACGACCTAATCTCGATAATACTGTCGTCCTTGTAACAACATATCATTTGGTCGTGAACTAGTTTAAGGACTCGAAGATAAATCCTCCTTTATCATTAATAAGTCCTAAGGACTTCATCATATAAGAGTTCATTTGAAGATGTAAAATGATGAATAATACCAAAAAAAAAACTTTATTGATTTGCCAATTCATTTACAAAATTCAATCATCAACATGCTGACGATTGACATTTAGGATACAATTTTCAATAACTCCCACTTAGACTAAAGCCAATCGGCACAGTATCTAATACCCATCTTCGACTTATGTTCGTTGAACTCTTTGATGCCGAGGACTTTGGTAAATGGGTCAGCCATATTTTCTTTTGTGTCGATCTTCTGAAGATCAATATCACCTCGTTCGACGATCTCTCGAACCAAGTAGTAGCGACGTAGAATATGCTTGGTCCGCTGATGTGCTTTGGGTTCTCTTGCTTGAGTTATGGCTCCGGTATTGTCACAAAATATAGACACTGGACCATCAATGGAGGGTGTCACTCCAAGCTCGGTGATGAACTTTCGCAACCACACAGCTTCCTTGGCGGCATCAGATGTTGCGATATATTCTGCTTCACATGTAGAATCTGCCACTGTATGCTGCTTGGAACTCTTCCAGCAGATGGTCCCACCCTTAAGAGTAAAGATATATCCCGACATGCTCTTGCTATCATCTTGATCTGACTGAAAACTTGAGTCGGTATATCCCTCAAGTTTTAAGTCAGAATCACCGTAGACCAGCCACTGATCTTTAGTATTTCTCAAATAGTTAAGGATGGTTTTTACAACCTTACAGTGGTTGCTACCTGGATCAGACTGGAATCTGCTCACTACTCCTAGTGAGTATGCCACGTCTGGTCTAGTACATGTCATGGTATATATTATAGATTCCACTGCCGAAGCATATGGAATTCTATCCATACTCTCTCTTTCTTGAGGGGTTGTCGGACAATCCCTCTTAGAGAGGTTAATTCCATGGCCCATCGGAAGATAGCCTTTCTTGGAATTAATCATACTAAACCTCTTCAGTATAGTATCAATGTATGTGGATTGAGATAATCCAAGCAATCTGCTAGATCTATCTCCATAGATCTTCATCCCTAGGATGTAAGATGTTTCTCCCAAATCCTTCACGGCAAATTGAGAAGATAGCCAAACCTTTATTCCTTGTAATGCAGGAATGTCATTTCCGATTAAAAGAATGTCATCCACATACAAAACAAGAAATATGATAACCGAACCATTTGCCCATTTATAAATGCAAGGTTCCTCTTCATTCTTAATGAAGCCATACGATTTGATCACCTTATCAAATCGTATGTTCCAACTCCGTGAAGCTTGCTTTAATCCATAAATGAATTTTTGAAGCTTGCACACCTTAGACTCGTCTGCAGATATAAAACCTTCAGGTTGCATCATATACACCTCCTCTTCTAAATCTCCATTTAGAAATATGGTCTTTACATCCATTTGCCAGATTTCATAATCTAAGTGTGCTGCTATCGCAAGCATAATCCGAATGGATTTGAGCATTGCCACAGGAGAAAATGTCTCGTCATAGTCAATACCATAACGTTGACGATATCCCTTGACAACCAGACGGGCTTTATAGATCTCTACCTTTTCGTCTGCGCCCCGTTTTCTTTTGAATATCCACTTACATCCTATGGGTTTAATCCCTTCGGGTGGGTCAACTAATGTCCATACATCATTGACCTTCATGGATTCCATTTCGGATTGCATGGCTCCAAGCCATTTATCAGAGTCATACCTCTGCATCGCATCCATGTAGGTGATCGGATCCTCATCGTTTTCATCAAGTTCGACAGGATCCCCATCCCGGACCAAGAAATCGTAGTATCTGTCCGACTGACGTGGTACTCTACCTGATCGCCTTAACGGTGCATCTAAGATGGGTTCTGGATCTGATCTAATCAAATCTGACTCAATTGATTTAGTGGATGGTGTCGGGTCTTCTACATTTTGAACTTTCCTAAGCTCAACGTTAGAGCTTTTAGTTCCTTCACTAAGGAATTCTTTCTCTAAGAAAACAGCTCTATTGCTTACGAACAACTTTTGTTCTTCAGCAAAGTAGAAGTAATATCCTTTAGTTTCTTTAGGATAACCAACAAAAAAATATCTATCAGACTTGGGTTCAAGTTTGTCTATTTTCAAACGTTTGACATATGCCGGACACCCCCAAACCCTAAGGTGAGAGAGCATTGGCTTATGTCCAGTCCACATCTCATGTGGTGTTTTATTTACAAACTTACTTCGAACCTTATTTAGAATGTAGCAGGCTGACTCAAGTGCATATCTCCAAAAGGATATAGGCAGACTCGCAAACCCCATCATGAATCGAACCATGTCTAACAGAGTTCGATTTCTCCTTTCTGATACATCGTTATACTGTGGTGTACCAGGAGGAGTCCATTGGGAGAGAATCCCATTCTCTTCTAGATATGTCAAAAACTCATTGGAAAGGTATTTATCTCCTCGATCTGATCGAAGAGTTTTAATACTCTTTTCAGTTTGTTTTTCTACTTCATTACGATACAATTTGAACATTTCAAATGATTCAGATTTATGTCTCATTAAATAGACATAACCATACCTAGAAAACGTAATGAAATATGAATACCCATCTCTAGCATCTATGCTCATTGGCCCACATACATCAGAATGTACAAGGGTCAATAAATCACTAGCTTGTTCACCTTTTCCGGTAAAAGGTGATTTGGTCATCTTACCAAGAAGACATGACTCACAGGTTATAATTGATTCACAATCATTAACATTGAGGATTCTCTCTTTACTTAACATGTTCTTCCTATTCTTGTTAATATGACCTAGCCTATGATGCCAAAGGTAGACATCCGTGACATTATCTATTCTAGGGCGCTTACTTGACTTGTACATTATATTAACAGGCTGTGATAATATGTAAATCCTATTACTCAATTGTCCCTTCATTACAGTAACACCATTCATAATGATATCACAAGAACATTTCTTTATTAAAATTTCATTACCATTCATGGCCAAAAGGCCTACGGAAATTACATTCAATAAGAACGTAGGACAATAGTGACAATCACTCAAGACAACTACATGAGAATTGAAAATAAGTTTGAGATTTTCTAAAGCTAGAACTGGAACAGATCTTCCATCTCCAACATTCAGGAATCTCTCGCTGTTTTCAAATCTCTCATTGACCTAAAGTCCTTGCAACGAATTGCATATATTAAACGGACTTTCAGTATCTAATACCCAGGTCGAATTATCACATATAGATAAATTACAAGGTGTTATCATATAAATACCTTGATCAGCAACTGATTGCCCTTTTCTCTTGCTTGGCCTGTTTGGGTCAAGTGAGGCAAGGTACTGAGGATAATTTCTCTTCTAATGCCCCTGCTTCTTACAATAGAAGTATTCTGCCTGACTTTGGTCATCCTTAATCTTTTTGGTCTGATTATGCTGAGTTTTCAGCTTTCTATACCAATTATTGAAGTTGGGACCAGTCAACTTGTCATTATCCAATAATGAGCGAAGTGACAAACTTGTGGCCATTTCTATATAAAAGAAAATTTGGCTATTAGTATATGAATTGACTAAGAACAGTAGACTTGTACTTTAGTCTAAAGATACTTCCACTATTTTATACAAATTGGTAGCCTCTACCTCCAATTCGAAAAATTACTCTTAATTTTTTAGTGGGCACTAGAACTCAATAGATCGCATATGGGCCCGAGTGTGGCTCGGCCAACCCATATGCACCTATTGGTAGGCTCTAAACTAGTTGCTTCACCAAGCAACTTCTAGTGATAATTTTGCCTTAGGTTCTTCGGCAGGCGTGTGGCGCCTCCACCGAATACCTTAGTCAGGTCCAACCATTAAATGATAGGGTTAAGTCTAATCAACTAATAGACGACCAAGTCCGAGTGTCGCTCGGCTTACCTGACTGCCTATTGAAGGTACACTTAACTCATCATATATTGAATGACAATTTCAATGCTTGATAAGTACCAGGCGTGTCGTGCCTCCAATAATTATCAAAACATTGGACCCATTATCACCCAACTTAATGGGAGGCTATGACCTAGTTATCCGCATAACCATTTCATTTTAAGGACCTAATAATTTTAGAGAATTTCATAATTAGGATAGATGAGAAGATCCGGTTAGTCTAATTTCTCCCACTGACTTCACCAAATCAGATTGGACTCAAACCGATTAAGGAGGCACCTAAATCAGTCAAACTGATTTTCTTTATAGGCATGGGCTAACTCGAATCATTAAATGATCCAATCAAAATGTGATTGACCATGTCGGCCAGGTAAGTGAGATTGGTGGAAGGGATATGCCATTAACTCGACAAAGACGAATCAGTGCGAGTAGCTCCCAATTAAAAACCACCAGTCAAAACTGCCAAACTTACCTTAGACACCGACTGGTTAATCAATTTCGATTTGATTACTCAAATGACTCGGGCTACACCTCTGAGCCTAAATCAAGTTCCATCTTGGTCTAATCAAAGACATTGACTTGATCCATCTACAACTATTGTAAATTGACCTAGAATTTTCTTGACCTAATCTAGTTACTACTTAATTAGATTTGATCAATTAATTGTATTTGTCCATATATGATTCTAACCTTAGGTCTAACCCAATCCTAGGAACTTGATTCAAGCTAACCCATATGCCCAAAGAATTATGCAATGTCAATTAATTGAGTTACAATTCTATTTCATAACACTTAATTCTCAATTAAGTTTAGACTTATGAAAGTTTTGATCATTGCATATTTCTTTTTAATTACATATTAATTACAATCTTTCAGTTCTTAAAACATATTTTTAGATCTAAGTTTTTGTAATTAATCATATGTAATCAGATTTAATTCATGTTTAAGTCATTATGTTTTATGTTCATGCATCACATATACATAACAACATGAATTAATACAAACAACATACATCTTATGTATTTATTTTTTTATTTTTATTTTCAGATCTGATTTATTTATTAAAATTAGAGATCATATGAATCATAAATTTTATTTAGATCTAATCTAAACAATATTATGATTTCAGATTTATTTATGTTACAAATCTTAACACAAACATGCATCATATGCATTCAAAATTTTAGATCTAGTTAATCATGCATAATCAGCAATTAAATCAATTATAAAAAATACTTTAGATCTAATCTAAGCATGCTCATGATTTCAAATTTAATTGCAAAAATTAAAACATAAAAGTTTAAACATGAACCTGGCTCTGATACCACTGATAATGGATCCTAGGTTCTTCGGTGTTAAGCATGCTGATTTTTTTATAAAAAAACCATGGCTGAACCTAATCGGGTTGCCTACGTACCTCTTCATAAGGGGGATCAAGCCATATGTAGTTCTTTTTAAGTTTCAAAAATGCAGCAGAAAAATCGAATCAAACAATTTAATTCATGCATGCTTACAAGATCAAATCTAGAAATCAGCACCTTAAGAACACATAGGATTATGCCGGAATTGTTTAAACAATTATGCTAAAACTTTCATGCATGATTAACTATCAGATCTGAAAGTTAAATATTCTATTCTGATTAATCTCCGAATATCCATCGAATGAATTCTTGAGATATCTCCGTAAGGAGCCCCAAAGGAGGGTAAAACCTCAGGAAATCGGACCTAGACCCTGACACCAAATAAAAGATTAATGTAGGATTAATACCTTTTATGATGGATGAAACTTGTGGATCTGATCCTCGACTTCGCAGCCATGCACACGAATGGCCTCTACGAGAAGTATACGCGAAGTTCCTGGAGAGATCCAATCCTGTGGAAGTGCTAGCTTGCGCAGAATTTCTTGAGGCTGAAATTTGATCTTCCCAACACTATCAACTTTTGATCTGCCTTCTTGGAAGAACCTAGAGGAAAGGTTTAGAGGGATTGAAGAGGACTTAGATCTGATCTAAAGACTCTTATCAGGGACCCCTAACACTAATGGCGCGATGGACTTAGAGGAGGAAGAAATCAGCTAGATTGAATGCAGAATTTTTCCATGCATGAACTAGGGTTCCTCTCTTTTCTTTTCCCTTTTTTTCTTCTTCTTTTTCTCTCTTTTTTCCTTTTCTTCGACCACCAGCTGATGGAGGTCATTTTAATATTGCTATCCCCACTAACTTCATGCCAACCATCCCATATTTGTGGAGGATTTTGTGGGGTTTTGAATTTTGAATTCAAAATTCAAGTTCATGTGCCATTACATGATGAAGCTTGATCTAATTTAAACCATTCATCATGTTGCCACTTTCCTCTTTCAATTTCGAAATTCCCATGCCCCCAATCAGATTAGAGGGTCACGTGGTGATTTTGTGGTGATTAAATATGAAATTCAACCTCAATTAGAAGTGAGATAAAGATAAGGATGACATATGCCATGATGAGAGAGAATTTGATCTTATCCAATTCTTTTCATGAATTTATCTCTCCATTTCGACCCATCTAATGATGAAAGAGGTCTCTGATGTTGCCAAGTGTCCCATGGCACCATTAAATAAATTCAATTAATTTTTAATCAAATTAAAAATTAATTTATGGTGCCATGCATGGATATGTGATAAGTGGATTTCAAGATCCGAACAGTTTCAGATCAAATTCATTTAATTTAATTAAATCCTAACAATTAGAATGATCCAATTACCATGGGTTGAACCTAATCCAATTAGGTCAATCAATAATTAAGCACAAATTTAATCTAATTTAATTTGGTCAACCTAAGTCCTCTTGATTCAGACCTAATCCAATCAGGTCAAAAACCCTGATTGAGCCTAGAATTGAATCTAATTCAATTTGGCTCATCCTTAGTCTAATTACTCAATCCAATTGAGTTCATTAGCAATCTAATTACTAGTTAATCCTTCGATAATTACGTTAATTATTTTATAAGATAATTTGCCAATCGAATTGACTAAATTATCCCTGAATGATTCTTAATCATTCATCAGCCTTCTTGATCAATCAGGAATCTTCTATGCGTGTGACCTCATAGGTTCGAACCTAAGTCGGTAGTATAGAAAACGACTTTCTATACTAATTGATGTGACCATCTAGCAATGGTACCCGATGTCCGGATAGGCCGAATATATGCGAAACAAATATTCTAGAATTCTGAACTATGGTTACTGTATAATTCAATCCCTTTGACTCCTAAAGCCAGGATGACTTAGAGCTCACTGTCAACACTATAATTAGTACATCCATTATGTGATTAACTTTAGATATCCCGTGACTCCTCACTGGGATTACCCTGGCCAAGGTTTTGTTAAATTAATCACAAAATATTATCTCCTATTTTCAGGAGGGGTCAATTCCATCTCGACTCACAACTGACTACGCAAGTACTTGACTGCACCCAGTGACCTTCTATCACTGAATTAGAAATTCAGGTAATCCGGTACCAAAGTACAATGAGTTGCTTGCTAATCACATGTTGCGGTCTTAGGTCAGAGGGCCAAACTTATACCCATATCCACTCGGAACATCTTTTGATAGTAGAGCGTTCCGGAATTGATCACGTTCAGTGAAATGTACTCCTACACTTCACCTGTGTGGCATACCAGTGTCTCCACACTCCTTAGTTAAGAGGACAACCAACGTATATGTCACACAACGATCTAATCTCGATAATGTTATCGTCCTTGTAACAACATATCATTTGGTCGTGAGCTAGTTTAAGGACTCGAAGATAAATCCTCCTTTATCATTAATAAGTCCTAAAGACTTCATCATATAGGAGTTCATTTGAAGATGTAAAATGATAAATAATGCCAAAAAAAGACTTTATTGATTTGTCAATTCATTTACAAAATTCAATCATCAACATGCTGACGATTGACATTTAGGATATAATTCCCAACATCCGCCTCGCTCACAAAATCAAAGAGAAAAAGACTAACTCTTCGAGCGACCAAAAATGAAAGGTGACACCTACCTAAGACTCTGCCGAAGAAGATAACCGGAAAAAGAGCAGGATCGCCGAAAACTGAAGGCAAAGAAGAGCGACCCGCCGCGAAACTCGTCGAAAATCACCAAGAAGGCTCGAAGAAGAGCTTGAAGACAACAGCGATGGCCACCAAGAAGAAGAGTGAGGGTGATGGAGGTCGAATAGGAGCCCTAAGGCTTCCCTCAAGGCTTTATATAGCCTACCTGAACGACTCTGATCGGCCCTCCTGGGCGGCTGAACGGCCGGATCTTGCCACATGGCAGGCCTAGAGGCTTTCTCAGCAAATCTTTCTAGATCGTGGCGTTAAAGGCCGGTCATTATGATAACCACTTCGAGAGATGGAGCAATAATGATTGGCCCCTCGTATACCGTCAAGTAACGCCTCGAAAGGGAGCGCGCATGTAACACATTAAAAAGCTCCCTCGATCACCTCAGCTTGGAATGATGTGGCAGCTCAAACCACCCAAGCTCGGCCTAAAGCCACTAGCTCTAGCAACTCAAGAGGTGCGCCCTACTCAACACTTATATCCTCACAAATGTCTAGCTGTATCGTAGGATGATCGACAACTTGATTAATTCCTTCGCTCGAGCCAAAGAACGACTCAAACTTGAAAGTCGAGGGGAAAATGATGGGAGGTAAAATGGATCGTCCTACTCCGGCATGGAACCACCCAAACCCTGCTGAGCGAGCTGACCACGGCCAGAGAGCAAGCCGACCACAGCCAGAGAGCGAGCCAACTACGGTCAAAGAGCGAGCCGACCTCAGCCCCGCCAAGAGCCAGGCAGACCTCGGCCTCACCAAGAGCCAGGCTAACCTCGACCCCGCCAAGAGCCAGGAGGACCTCGGCCCCGCCAAGAGCCAGGAGGACCTCGGCCCCGCTAAGAGCTAGGCGGACCTCGGCCCCGTGATGAAGACATGAAGAAAGCCATAAGGAATGCAGCGAGGAAAGCAAGGAGAGCCGAAGCAAAGAAAGCTAAGCAAATGTATTGCTTGGATGGCGGCTTGCAAGAACCCAATGCAATTGGGTTTGAGCCTACTTTGAAAGAAGGCGTACAAGGCACAAATGACCAGCAAGGAGGCATGGCACATGGGGAGGAGCATGACATGTGGTTTTCTAAATCTTAAGGGGAGCAATCAGCCATTTGAATTTAAATTCAAAGGCATACGGATGAGCCATTTGAATTTAAAGGCATCCCTTGAAAGAAGGAGGATCTTTAGGCTTTAGAGTTGCTATTTTGAATTTGAAATTTGAGTTTGAATTATCTTTTGTTTTTGGAGATGGCTGAGATTCTTAGGGGGTCCTATAAATAAGACTCTCATGTAATTTGAAAGCATCTTTTGAATGAATGAAAAATTCTGGGCATTAACTAGAACCAACCCATGGAAACATGTGCTAGCTTGAGCTAGTCCTATCTCCAAATCCCACCGCCATCCTTTGATTATTGGTGCTGCCCCGAGGTGGTCCATTAATCCCATCCATCCATCACGCCATCAAGCCCCAACCAGCCATCCTACCATGGGCATTCGTCCAACACTTTGGTGAATCCTAGCCACCCAACACACCATCAACACATCACCCACCATCCATCATTTGAGGGATTCCATCATTGGTGCTTTCATTGAGAGTGCATCCAACCCGTGGAAGAGGAAGCCATTAACGCCAAAAGGAAGAAGAAGACCATGGCTGAACGGCAACCAACTCATAGGGAGCGGATTGAAGCCTTGGAAGCAACCTTAGAGGCTCAAAATGCTGCTGCCAATGAGAGGCTAGGCCGCGTCGAAAAGGTGCTCCATCAGCTCGTGGTGTCCATGAACAAACAAGCAGGAAGAAGAGCCAAGGGGGACCAAATCCCTAGAGGATCCGAGGGATCTAGGGGCTAGAGGCGCCATGAAAGGTTAGAAAGTTCAAATTCATCTAGTGAAGCATCTTCAAGCCAAGCGGAGGAGTCATCCGAAGGGAGTGAAGAAGATGAAGAGGACCAAAGGGAGAGAAGAGGAGGATATGAGAGAAGATCGAGGGGAGGGGCAGCTATGCCTAAGATGGATTTTCTCAAGTTTAATGGGGATGATCCTAGCACATGGGTGAGCCGAGCCGAGCAATAATTCGAGCATCATCCCATGGAAGGTCAAGCAAAGGTGTCCTATACTGCCTACTTCCTAGAAGGTGAAGCTAACCAATGGTGGCAATGGATGAGGAAGACCTACAAAGCCCAAAGGAAGGAGTTGAGATGGAAGAGATTCGTCAAGGAGCTCTTGAGAAGGTTCGGATCTACTAATTATGTGGGCTACCATGAAGCTTGCTCGAAGATCAAGCAATTGGGTTCCTTGAGGGACTACCAAAAAGAGTTCGAACACCTATCTAAAAGAGTTCATGGCTGGACCGAAAAGGCCCTCATTAGGTCCTTTGTGGGTGGATTGAAGGGGGAGTTGGCTACTGAGGTGAAGATCCGAAAGCCGAAGACACTAATGCAAGCTTTGGAGATAGCAAGGATGAAGGATGATCAACTCTGGGACTGAGGAAGAGCACCTGGTTTGAGGTGAAGAAGACCACTCCTATGGCTGCACCATTTGGGGCTAATAGGGGATTCAACAAGGGCTTCACTCCGGAAGGTCCAAGTGGGGTTCTATTCATTGGAGGCAAGCCCCCTATCAAGGGGATCAAGAAGCTATCTTGAGAAAAAATGCAGCAAAGGAGGGAGAAGGGACTATGTTTCAATTGCAATGAGAAATTCACACCGGAACACAAATGCAAGGTGAAGCATGTCTACCTCATTGAACCAATCCTTGAAGAGGAGGAAACCGAAGAGGAGGAGGGTCACGGTGGAGCTTGCAAGGAGGAGGAGGAGCTCAATGAAACCGAGCATGGGGAGTCACACATTTCCATCCATGCCTTGGCCGGGGTTGCAGGTCCTAGAACCATGAGGACTCAAGCACACATTGGCAAGCTTGAGGTAACAACCCTTATTGATAACGGTTCGTTCTTGAATTTCATAAACTCTAAAGTAGCTGAATGTTTGAAGTTACCATTGACTGAAATTGAACCATTCGGAATCAAGGTAGCTAGTGGTGATAGGTTGGAATGTAGAGAGTTGTTTAAAGGAGTGTGTGTGAAGATGCAAGGGATTGAGGTTGTGGTAGATCTATATTTTTTGCCAATTGTAGGGTTGGATGCAGTGTTGGGTATGTAATGGTTAGAGGAGCTAGAGAAGGTGGTGTCAGACTATAAAAAATTGAATATGGAGTTCATGTGGGGAGAAAAATGGGTCACTTTGAGAATGAATGGGAGAGTTGGAGGTAGGGCCATTAGGTTAAATGAGATGAAAAAAATTCTGAGGCATGGGGGGCAATGCCTTGCTATCACCATTGCCTCTCAACCGAGAGCCTTGAGTGAGGGTGAAGGAGATGAGTGTGGAGTTAAGGGTGTGGACTTGGGGGTTGAAATGCCGAGTGACTTGAAGGAGATGTTGCTGAAATATTCTGAAGTTATGAAGGAGCCCAAGTCTTTGCCACCTTCAAGGGAGTTTGATCATCAGATTCCACTGAAGGAGGAAGAAAGACCGGTGAATGGCGCCCCTTACTGGTATGCCTACTTCCAGAAGATGGAGATAGAAAAGTAAATGGATGAGATGTTGGCCAATGGACTTATCCGGCCAAGCACTAGTCCATTCTCAAGTCCGGTTCTATTGGTGAAGAAGAAGGATGGCACTTGGCACTTTTGCATGGATTATCGGGCTTTGAATGCCGCAACCGTCAAGGATAGGTTCCCAATTTCTGCCATTGATGACATGTTGGATGAGCTTGGAAGGTCTATGTTCTTCTCCAAACTAGATCTCCGAGTCGGGTATCATCAAATTAGGATGCATGAAGGTGACATTCACAAGACCGTTTTTCGAACTCACAATGGCCACTTTGAATACTTGGTTATGCCATTTGGGCTTTGCAACGCCCCCTCTACTTTTCAAGCATGTATGAATCAGATCTTCAAGCTATTCTTGAAGAGGTATGTGCTGGTTTTTTTTGATAATATATTGGTATATTCGAAAAGTTGGAGTGACCACTTGAAGCACTTGGAGGAGGTGATGCGGGTGCTACTTGACAACTCTTTCTTCATCAAGTTGTCCAAGTGTGCATTCGGTCAAAAGGAGATGGAGTATCTTGGCCATTTGATCTCACACAAAGGAGTGAGGGTTGATCCGAAGAAGATGGAAGCAATGGTGGTGTGGCCGAAGCCAAAGTCTCTAACCGAAATGAGAGGGTTCTTGGGACTTACCGGTTACTACCAGAAGTCTGTCAAGGACTATGGATCCATCGCCAAGCCACTCACAAGCATGTTAAAGAAGAATAATTTCAGATGAAATGAAGAGGGAGAGGCAGCCTTTGAAGCTCTCAAGAAAGCCATGACAACAACACCGGTGCTTGCCATGCCAAACTTTGAAGAAGAATTCGAGGTGTACACGGATGCAAGCAATGTGGGAGTAGGTGCTGTTTTGACTCAAAATGGAAGGCCTCTAGCCTACATTAGCAGGGCCTTGGGGGTACAAAAGAAGGGTTGGAGTGTGTATGCTAGAGAAATACTTGCTATATTGGAGGCCGTGAGGGTATGGAGGCCGTATCTCTTGGGCAGAAAATTTCTGATTGTCACAGACCAGCAGCCATTGAAGCACCTTTTGGAGCAGAAAATCACCACTCCGGAACAGCAAAGATGGGTGGCAAAGTTGCTGGGGTTTGAGTTCCAAGTAATGTATAAGCCGGGCAAGGAAAATAGGGTAGCCGATGCACTTTCAAGGAGGGATGACGGCGAGTTGTTGGCTGCAATTTCAGGACCTTCATGGTAGATTTGGGAAGTGTTAGCATCCCACATATGCCATGAAAATTTCAAATAATTTTCAGATTGCAGCGGAAAAATTATGCGGGATCCGTTCATCGCATGAACGTATTTTAAAACCATTCGTTTGTAGATAGATTAGAATTAAATTATTTTAAACCATTTTAAAATCATTAAGAAGATCAGATCTTCACCTTGTACGGATAGATGGTCTCCGCAAATCTGATTTATGTGGATTTGTAGAAGGTTCGATGGAAGCCGCACACGCGTCCGGCCTCTACGGGTATCCACACGAGGTAATGATTCGATCGAAGCCTACGTATCTCCCCGGGGTGCTAGCTCCCTTGCAAAGATGGCTTTTGATGGCTGAAGTCCTCCCTTTCAATCAACTCTTGAATGCTTAGGGAGGAGGAGGAAGAAAGACGGATCAAAGGGAACAAGAACAAAACACTTTCAGCCTTTTTCCCTTTTCTTTTGTTGGCACCAAGAATGAAGGAGGAGAGCCACCAAGGATTCTTCTTCCTCTTCTCTTGCTTGCAGATGAAAGGAGGAGGAAGGGGGTCCTATTTGCTGCCGTGAACACCAAAAGAGGGATTAGAGGAGGGGCCGAACCCCTCCTCCTTTTATTTCTCCATGAGACAAGGATGAGCTCCTTATTTTTAGGAGCTCACCCTTATCTCCCCAATTCGGCAGCAAGGAGGGGCTTACGCCCCTCCTTTTTCTTCCACGCACTTCCCAAGGGGAGGGGCGTGGGCCCCTCCCTCATATCCCATTTTATTAGCCATTTAATTAAATTAAGTGGCAAGATGGTTTGGGTTCATTTTATGAGTCCAATCCTAGTCAAAATAGGATTTTTATGAACCCATTTCAATTTCCTCCAATTCCTAATCCAATTAGAATTTAATTGAGCCATGACTCTATTGAACTCTTCAATCCTAATCTAATTAGGAGTCATGAAATTAATTAAATTAAATTTAAAATTAATTAGGACTTAAAATAATCCTAATCTAATTAGGACTTATTAAATTTTAGCCCTAAGACAATTAGGACTTTAGAAATCCTATTCCAAATAGGATTCTAATTTAATTTGAAATCCTAATCCAATTAGGACTCCAAGGATCCTACTCCAAGTAGGACTCGTGATCAAGTCCAATTAATTAAATTTAATTAATTAAATTAAATTGCAATTCGATTGCAATTGTTCCTTCTTCCAACCACTAACTCTTAGCGGGTTATCCATTTATCAATCTAATTGATTATTTGTGATTCCTAATCACATTCAACCATCGGATCGGTCAATACCTCTAATGTGTGTGACCCCATAGGTTCTATTCTGACTAGTAGTGAGATATATTGCGATCTCTATCACAATATCATTGAAAACTCCTTTCAATGGGTTGAAACAATTTCAACTCAACTCATCAGGGTTTATCGACCATCAAGATGATCCCTGTGAGTCTCACCATCCACCAGTGACACCTAGCAGTATGTAGTGGCCACCCAGCAGAATAGAATGATGAACCTCTAGGTGCAGTTATCGTATGATACAGTCCTTCTATCGTGGATCCCTACAGACCGGAGGTCATGGATAACTCGTCAAACTCCGTCGTCTGTCATATGTCTAGATTTATTCGACTTGAGTTCGATAGTGGAAAACTCTTTCTCCACTTTATATTACTGCCCTGGCCAAGGTCTTAGAACTCAGTCTAATAAATCACATAGGATCACTCCTCTTCTATCAAGGTCGATAGATTCCATGTAAGTGCATACCCTACTCCTACAGTGAACTTACTGCAGCCAATCTACACTACAAGGACCCATATGGCTAGAGACCATGTATACGTGTAGTCAAACTACAATAACCTCACTGTGAGTAGCCGAAGCACCGCAGGTCAAAGGACCAATCATACTACTGCAACATCAAGCAAGTCACTGACGAGTGGATAGACATCCAAGTGACTTCTTGTCTTGGTCACGCTCAGTACCCTTGTTCTCTAACAAGCACCTGCACTATCACTTCAGTGTCCCTACACTGTGGACTCGAGTCTCGTCCATCCAGAAGAATAGTGATCTGTGCACTGATCGGATCGATCACCGTCCTCGTGATGATCCATTGATCAGGAGCATTTAGAAATTAATCATCAATGATACATGGCTCAAATTCTCAACTCTTGAGAATATGTATCATCATCTTATTAATTCCTTGAACGATTCATAGACACATAAACAATATGAACGAAAAAGATGCCCATTTATTATTCAATAATAATAAAGTCAAGTACAAATTTATGTCCTAGAATTAATAATGTGTCCGCCAGATTGGCTTCTAGGGCATACATCTAACAATCTCCCACTTGCACTAAAGCCAATCAGACATATATCTAAGTCCCATCTTCTCAAGGTGGGCTTCTGTCTTCTGCTGATTTAACTGCTTAGTGAGCGGGTCTGCCACGTTGTCCGCAGAGTCTACTCTCTGCACCTCGACATATTTCTTCTCGAGGTATTCGCGTATGAGGTGAAAGCGCTGCTCTATGTGCTTGGACTTCTGATGAAACCTTGGCTCCTTAGCAAGAGCTATGGCGCCATTATTATCGCAGTAGAGTGTGATGGCATCCGATGGCATTACATCTAGCTCTGCAATGAATTTGTTGAACCAGAAGGCTTCCTTTGCAGCTTCAGAGGCGGCGATATACTCAGCTTCTATAGTAGAATCAGCAATGATTGGTTGTTTGGAACTCTTCCAATTTACCGTACCACCATTGCACAAGAACACATATCCAGATGTAGACTTTCTATCATCAATATCAGTCATAAAATCTGAATCTGTGTACCCTTCTACCTTTAACTCTGATGATCCTCCAAAAACCAAGAACAAATCTTTAGTTCTTCTCAAGTACTTAAGAATGTTCTTCACAGCTGTCCAGTGCTCTTCACCTGGATTCGACTGATATCTGCTAGTGACACTCACAGCAAGGGCTATATCAGGTCGTGTACATAGCATGGCATACATGAGGTTTCCTATTGCAGAAGCATAAGGAATCCTGCTCATGCGTTGAATCTCTTCAGATGTGTTGGGGCACATCTTTTTGGAGAGATGAATCCCATGCCTAAGGGGTAATAGACCCCTCTTGGAGTTTTTCATACTGAACCTCTTCAGTATCTCCTCTATGTACATCTTTTGTGATAGGCCAAGCATCCTTTTAGATCTATCCCTATAGACCTTTATCCCCAAAATGTAGGATGCTTCCCCAAGGTCTTTCATGGAGAACTCTTTTGATAACCAGACCTTGACCGAGGTTAGCATAGGAATATCATTTCCTATCAGGAGGATGTCATCCACGTACAGTACGAGGAACACAACAGCACTCCCACTAACCTTCTTGTAAACACATGGTTCCTCTTCGTTCTTGATGAACTCAAACGATTTGATCGCATCATTAAAACGAGTATTCCAACTCCGAGATGCTTGCTTTAGTCCATAGATGGACCTTTGCAGCTTGCAGACCTTGTGATCACCATCACTGGAAGTGAAACCCAAAGGCTGCTCCATATAGATATCTTCATCAAGATATCCATTCAGGAAAGTAGTTTTCACATCCATCTGCCATATTTCATAATCATGAAATGCTGCAATGGCAAGCAATGTTCGAATGGATTTCAGCATGGCTACAGGTGAAAAGGTCTCCTGATAGTCAATGCCTTCGCGCTGACTATACCCTTTCGCTACTAGCCTTGCCTTATAGGTCTCTACCTTTCCATCCGAACCTATCTTCCTTTTATAGATCCATTTACATCCAATAGGTACTATACCTTCTGGTGGATCTACTAAGGTCCAGACTTGGTTGGAATACATGGAGTCTATCTCTGACTTCACGGCTTCCAGCCATTTCTCGGAATCGATATCAGATATCGCCTCGTCGTAGGTATTGGGATCCTGTACATGTTTCCTATCTCCCATGAGGAACATTTTCTCGGTGTCCTCTACTAGTATACCTAAGTATCTATCGGGAGGATGGGAGACCCTACTAGATCTACGAGGTGGAGGAGGTACTACGTGTACTGGCTCTGTATGAATAGGTTCTATAGGATCCATGACTCGTTGCTTTTCAGAGACTCTCTCTTCAAGCTCAATTTTTCTCCCACTGCCTCTATCAAGGATAAACTGTTTTTCCAGAAAGACGGCATGTCGGCTCACAAACACATTGTGATCCTCTGAGATGTAAAAATTGTATCCTAATGACTCTTTAGGATATCCAATGAAACGAGCACTTATGGTCCTAGGCTCTAACTTGTCCGCCTGTAGTCACTTGACGTGGGCCGGACATCCCCAAATCTTGAGATGACCAAGACTTGGCTTCTTACCATGCCATATCTCATACGGTGTGGTAGGAACGGATTTAGAGGGAACTCTATTCAATAAATAAATTGCGGATAATAAGGCATCTCCCCAAAGAAACATAGGTAGATCAGTGAAGCTCATCATGGATCGGACCATATCCAATAGAGTCTGATTCCTCCTTTCTGACACCCCGTTGAGTTGAGGTATACCCGGAGGTGTCCATTGTGAGACTATGCCATTTTTCTTGAGATAATCCCGGAATTCCCCACTAAGGTATTCTCCTCCTCGATCCGATCGAAGAACCTTAAGGAGTTTTCCAGTCTGTTTTTCTACTTCATTTCTGAACTCTTTGAACTTTTCAAAAGACTCAGATTTGTATCTCATAAGACACACATACCCATATCGTGAATAGTCATCGGTAAAAGTAATGAAGTATGAATAACGACCCCTGGCTAGCACATCGAATGGGCCACACACATCAGTGTGTACCAGGGTAAGTATTTCAGTGGTCCTCTCCCCATGTCCTACAAAGGGTAACCTAGCCATTTTTTCTTGAAGATAGGACTCACAAACTGGATATGACTCAGAAGTCAATGGGCCGAGAAGCCCATCTTTCTCCAATTTGTTCATTCTGTCCTCTCCAATATGGCCAAGCCTGAGGTGCCACAAATACTTCTGGTTTATCTCATCTCTCGATCTTTTAGATCCTATGGCATCCACTACTTGCTCAGACACATTCACAGACACATCAATATGCAAGTGATAGAGACTGTCAATCATGAAACCACGTGCAACTAATTTATTTCTGAAATAAATAGAACAGCAGTCTTTGTCAAAAGTCAAAACATGACCATCCTGTGCTAAACACGAAACAGAAATCAAATTCCTGCTAGCAGTAGGGACATAATAACAGTCTCTAAGCAATAAACTAAATCCAGACGGTAATCGCAGAGGGTAGGTGCCCACAGCTACAGCAGCAACTCTTGCCCCGTTGCCAACCTGAAGGGTCACTGCACCTTCCGCCAGCCTCCTACTTTCCTTTAGACCCTGCATAGTAGTGCACAAATGAGCACTAGAACCAGAATCTATAACCCAACTAGAAGTAGAAGAAATCGTAAGGTTAGTTTCAATCACGAGCAAGTCTAGCATACCTTCAGAAGGTGTGTCCTTTTTGTTCTTCAGGCTCTCGAGGTATGAAGGGCAGTTCCTTTTCCAGTGGCCGTTGACGTTGCAGTGGAAACATTTTCCTTTGTCATCAACCCTTTTCTTATGAACTTCCTTCTTAGGCTTTTTGTCTTTCTTGTGCTTCTTTGCAGGCTTCTTTTTCTTCCAAGTAGACTTTCTCTTGGAACTAGAAGTCAGCTCAGCAGCCAGAACAGAGCCCCTTGAACCTTTTAAGGCCCCTTCAGCAGTTACCAACATATTCAACAATTCGGTCTTTGTGCATTCAATTTTATTCATATGATAGTTTACTATAAACTGACCAAATGAATTAGGAAGGGATTGCAGGATCAGATCTATCTGCAGTTCCTTATGCATGGACATACCGAGCTTCTCAAGTTCCTCGAGGTCCTTGATCATAGTCAAACAGTGATCGTGGACAGACTGCCCCTCACGCATCTTTGCCTTGAAGAGCCTCTTGGACACTTCAAAGCGTGCAGTGCGGCTCTGCTCACCATACAACTCTTGCAGATGAGCCAGTATTTCTCTAGCAGTCTTTATGTTCTCATGCTGGCATTGAAGTTCGTTAGTCATGGATGCCATGATGTAGCACTTGACCCTAATGTCGTCATCAGTCCATTTCTGATGCGTCTCACGCTGATCATCAGTAGGACGTGCTGGTAGCCTAGGGATATCTTTCTCGAGCACATACCCTATTTTCTCACAATTCAGAACAATTTTCAGGTTCCTAAGCCAGTCTTTATAGTTGGTTCCGGTCAGTCTGTTGGTCTCAAGGATTCGGGTCAAAGGGTTTGAAGCTGACATTGTGATCTGTAGAGAGTAAAGATTCTAGTTAGACTTTGTACTTGAACTTAATTTGTTCTAGGGACTTTTAAAACAAATATGCTCCCACTATTTTCTCGAATCCCTCATACTCCCCTGATGGAGAAACGAAAATCCTACGCGACTAGGATTTTTAGTGGGTACTGCGGTCTCACCGATTTACATGCCGCCTCACCTAACAGTTATTGGTGACATATAAATGGATGAGTGTACAACTCTTGTACAATGCTTCTCAAGCAAATTGCAGTGGTACTTGGTCTCTAAGTCATGAAGACCTCACCTAACAGTTATTGGCCCCATTACTTAGTTAAGTCAGACCCACCATATAACCGCAGAAATAAAGTCGTCATTGGGTCCTCACCTAACAGTTATTGGTGCCCAACCCCACCTTTACCCCACAACATCTCATGTCTAATAGAGAGGTCCAGTCCCCCGATGCAACTTGCCCACTGTGTCCAGCCGAGACAAATCAACACCGAAAAGACCTTAGCAGCTCTACTACGGTGGAAGACCTATGGACTTAATATTGCATAATCAAGTCTTAGTGTTTGCAACTTGAGTTCTTCATAAGAGGTAATCGAACAATTGGCCAGGTAAGCAGGTGGGAGGCTCCCCTTACTCAGAGAGTAAGGTCCTAATTAAGTAACCACCTTACAGGCTTGCCTAGACACCAATTAGATCAATTAATCTAATATGACTAACTCATGTTGGTTCACCCTCGACTGATTAGGGAGGTTTCGATTTAGGTCTCACTCGATCGCGTATTTACATCTCATGCAAATATAAGTCTACCCGCATAGACATAAGCATTAAACATCCAGGCATTTATCAAAAATAAAATTAAATGGTGATGATCATGGATCCAAGATGGGGTCATTTTACAAGCACATGCACGTCAATTGGTTTGATCGTCTTCAACTCTTGACTCGATCTTGATCCTCTAGGTCCAATTGTGATCAACTCCTTGATCCATCTTCAATCAACCCTTGATCTTGATCCGCGCATGTTGAGCTTGTTGATGTACATATCGATCAACCATCGACGTGCAACATACATCACAGTTTACATCCCAGATTGCTTTAAAAATTAAATAAAAATAAAAATAAAATTACAACCCTTTTCATTGAGACACGCAGGTCTCTAATACATGAATTTAAGATGCACGCAGGCATCTGAAAATTAAAATTACATGCATCACAGAACATCAAAGAACATCGCAGAACATTTCAGCACATTCAAAGGGTCCATCCATGATCATCACCATACGCATCACATGCATAAAAAATTATTTTCAGATCTGTAATTTAACCGATTATATCATCTCATGACTTGCTGATCATGCATGATTGGATTCTAAACATTTGTAATCACATTATTAATGCATTAGAATCATTAATCTAAGCATCCATTAATTAGTATGCAGAAAAAACAGCAAGCTGAAAATTCTGCATACTTAATTTTCAGCAAGCATAATCCCTTAAATTTCAGATCTAAAATGCCTTGAAAAATTTAATTCTAATCTTAATCTACATAACCATGGCTCTGATACCACTGTTAGCATCCCACATATGCCATAAAAATTTCGAATAATTTTCAGATTGCAGCGGAAAAACTATGCGGGATCCGTTCATCGCATGAACGTATTTTAAAACCATTCGTTTGTAGATAGATTAGAATTAAATTATTTTAAACCATTTTAAAATCATTAAGAAGATCAGATCTTCACCTTGTACGGATAGATGGTCTCCGCAAATCTGATTTATGTGGATTTGTAGAAGGTTCGATGGAAGCCGCACACGCGTCCGGCCTCTACGGGTATCCACACGAGGTAATGATTCGATCGAAGCCTACGTATCTCCCCGGGGTGCTAGCTCCCTTGCAGAGATGGCTTTTGATGGCTGAAGTCCTCCCTTTCAATCAACTCTTGAATGCTTAGGGAGGAGGAGGAAGAAAGACGGATCAAAGGGAACAAGAACAAAACACTTTCAGCCTTTTTCCCTTTTCTTTTGTTGGCACCAAGAATGAAGGAGGAGAGCCACCAAGGATTCTTCTTCCTCTTCTCTTGCTTGCAGATGAAAGGAGGAGGAAGGGGGTCCTATTTGCTGCCGTGAACACCAAAAGAGGGATTAGAGGAGGGGCCGAACCCCTCCTCCTTTTATTTCTCCATGAGACAAGGATGAGCTCCTTATTTTTAGGAGCTCACCCTTATCTCCCCAATTCGGCAGCAAGGAGGGGCTTACGCCCCTCCTTTTTCTTCCACGCACTTCCCAAGGGGAGGGGCGTGGGCCCCTCCCTCATATCCCATTTTATTAGCCATTTAATTAAATTAAGTGGCAAGATGGTTTGGGTTCATTTTATGAGTCCAATCCTAGTCAAAATAGGATTTTTATGAACCCATTTCAATTTCCTCCAATTCCTAATCCAATTAGAATTTAATTGAGCCATGACTCTATTGAACTCTTCAATCCTAATCTAATTAGGAGTCATGAAATTAATTAAATTAAATTTAAAATTAATTAGGACTTAAAATAATCCTAATCTAATTAGGACTTATTAAATTTCAGCCCTAAGACAATTAGGACTTTAGAAATCCTATTCCAAATAGGATTCTAATTTAATTTGAAATCCTAATCCAATTAGGACTCCAAGGATCCTACTCCAAGTAGGACTCGTGATCAAGTCCAATTAATTAAATTTAATTAATTAAATTAAATTGCAATTCGATTGCAATTGTTCCTTCTTCCAACCACTAACTCTTAGCGGGTTATCCATTTATCAATCTAATTGATTATTTGTGATTCCTAATCACATTCAACCATCGGATCGGTCAATACCTCTAATGTGTGTGACCCCATAGGTTCTATTCTGACTGGTAGTGAGATATATTGCGATCTCTATCACAATATCATTGAAAACTCCTTTCAATGGGTTGAAACAATTTCAACTCAACTCATCAGGATTTATCGACCATCAAGATGATCCCTGTGAGTCTCACCATCCACCAGTGACACCTAGCAGTATGTAGTGGCCACCCAGCAGAATAGAATGATGAACCTCTAGGTACAGTTATCGTATGATACAGTCCTTCTATCGTGGATCC
This sequence comes from Phoenix dactylifera, assembly GCF_009389715.1. Lineage (NCBI taxonomy): Eukaryota > Viridiplantae > Streptophyta > Magnoliopsida > Arecales > Arecaceae > Phoenix > Phoenix dactylifera. The sequence goes on from NC_052405.1 coordinate 17,942,000, forward strand.
CTACAGACCGGAGGTCATGGATAACTCGTCAAACCCCGTCGTCTGTCATATGTCTAGATTTATTCGACTTGAGTTCGATAGTGGAAAACTCTTTCTCCACTTTATATTACTGCCCTGGCCAAGGTCTTAGAACTCAGTCTAATAAATCACATAGGATCACTCCTCTTCTATCAAGGTCGATAGATTCCATGTAAGTGCATACCCTACTCCTACAGTGAACTTACTGCAGCCAATCTACACTACAAGGACCCATATGGCTAGAGACCATATATACGTGTAGTCAAACTACAATAACCTCACTGTGAGTAGCCGAAGCACCGCAGGTCAAAGGACCAGTCATACTACTGCAACATCAAGCAAGTCACTGACGAGTGGATAGACATCCAAGTGACTTCTTGTCTTGGTCACGCTCAGTACCCTTGTTCTCTAACGAGCACCTGCACTATCACTTCAGTGTCCCTACACTGTGGACTCGAGTCTCATCCATCCAGAAGAATAGTGATCTGTGCACTGATCGGATCGATCACCGTCCTCGTGATGATCCATTGATCAGGAGCATTTAGAAATTAATCATCAATGATACATGGCTCAAATTCTCAACTCTTGAGAATATGTATCATCATCTTATTAATTCCTTGGACGATTCATAGACACATAAACAATATGAACGAAAAAGATGCCCATTTATTATTCAATAATAATAAAGTCAAGTACAAATTTATGTCCTAGAATTAATAATGTGTCCGCCAGATTGGCTTCTAGGGCATACATCTAACAGGAAGATATTAGAGGGGGATTAGGGGTTGATTCAAGGTGCCAAGAGGTCATGGAAAAGTAGAAGTAGGGGGAGAAGGAGTGGAAAATTATGAAGTGCAAAATAAGCTCTTAAAATACAAAGAAAGGGTGGTAGCGCCGAATGTAGGGGAGCTTAGAAAAAGGGTCATGAGCCATTTTCATGATTCCAAGGAGGGAGGACATTCGGGTATGTTTAGAACTTGGTTAAGGGTAGCTAACTTGTTCTTTTGGAAAGGCATGAAAGGCGACATAAGGAGGTATATGGGGGAGTGTGATACATGTCAAAGGGTGAAGAGCGAGAGCTGCAAACCAAAGGGCTTGATGCAACCCTTACTGATACCCTCTAACACATGGAAAGATGTCACCATGGATTTCATCAAAGGGCTGCCCCTTTTCAATGGGTTTGATGGAGTACTTATAGTGGTAGATCGGCTGTCCAAATATGCTCACTTTGTGGCTACATCACCAAATCCATAGCCAAGCTCTATGTAGATAATGTTATGAAGCTACATGGTATGCCAAGGAGTATCGTAACAGATAGAGACCGAGTCTTCATGAGTAATTTCTGGAGGAAGTTCTTCAAGATGCATGGCACAAAGTTGGCAAGAAGTTCCACTTACCACCCCCAAATCGATGGCCAAAGTGAGGTAACCAATCGGACTCTTAAGCAATATCTTAGATGTTATGTGCATCAATATCCCAAACGGTGGGAGGAGCATTTATCTTGGGCAAAATTTTGGTATAACACTTCATACCACCGTTCCATCAAGACAACACCATTTGAGGTTCTTTATGGGAGGCCCCTATACTTGAATCCTATGAAGCTAGAAGTTCACCTAATCATTTAGTGGATATAGGAAAAGGGATGAAGTCTTGAAGGAGCTGAAGAAGAACTTGGCAAAAGCTCAAGAACAAATGAAAAAGCACTTTGACAAAAGGAGGAGAATGGAGTCCTTTGAGCCGGGTGAGTAGGTCTACCTCAAATACCTACCAAGAAAGCATAAGGTACTATCAAAGGCAGCACTCAGCAAATTAAGAGCTAAGTACTTTGGGCCTTATCAAATATTGGAAAAATGTTGGCAGCTTGCATACAAGTTAGATTTGCCAACCGAGGTCCTTATCCACCCGATTTTCCATGTCTCATGGCTTAAAAGAAGAATTGGGGATCCAAACAAGGTGGTCAATGATTGCCCAATGGTAGATGAAGAAGGAAGGGTGAATGTTCAGCCAAGTAAGATATTGGAATACCGACAAGTGAGGATAGGAGGTCAAATCCGATCCGAAGCTTTGGTGCAATGGAAGGGACTTACAGCTGAAGATGCCACATGGGAAAACATCCAAGTTCTCAAGGAGCAATTTTCAGAGCTGGACTTGAGGACAAGGTCGGTCTTGAAGGGGGGAGGAATGATGAAGACATGAAGAAAGCCATGAGGAATGCAGCAAGGAAAGCAAGGAGAGCCGAAGCAAAGAAAGCTAAGCAAATGTATTGCTTGGATGGCAGCTTGCAAGAACCCAATGCAATTGGGTTTGAACCCACTTTGAAAGGAGGCGTACAAGGCACAAATGACCAGCAAGGAGGCGTGGCACATGGGGAGGAGCATGACATGTGGTTTTCTAAATCTTAGGAGGAGCAATCAGCTATTTGAATTTAAATTCAAAGGCATGCGAATGAGCCATTTGAATTTAAAGGCATCCCTTGAAAGGAGGAGGATCTTTAGGCTTTAGTGTTGCTGTTTTGAATTTGAAATTTGAGTTTGAATTATCTTTCGTTTGAGGAGATGGCTGAGATCCTTAGGGGGTCCTATAAATAAGCCTCTCATGTAACTCGAAAGCATCTTTTGAATGAATGAAAAATTCTAGGCATTAGCTAGAACCAACCCATGGGAACAGGTGCTAGCTTGAGCTAGTCTTATCTCTAAATTCCACCGCCATTCTTTGATTTTGGTGCTGCCCCGAGGTGGTCCATTAATCCCATCCATCCATCATGCCATCAAGCCCCAACCAGCCATCCTACCATGGGCATTCGTCCAATACTTTGGTGAATCCTAGCCACCCAACACACCATCAACACATCACCGACCATCCATCATTTGAGGGCTTCCATCACCCCGCCAGGAGCCAGGCCGACCTCGGTCCTCCAAAGGCCCGAGCCGACCTCGCCAGCATATGCAGCAGCTATCATCTGCAGCAGCCTCACCACGCCATACTTTACTTGATGACCATGCTATGATGTGTCAACCAAGGTTATACCCTAATACACCTGCCATGGGTCATGCCCTGCTACACCTACCAAGGGCCATACCTTGCCTGCCAAGGACCATACCTCCACCACCAGGGTACTCTGGTAAAAAATATAAAAGAGGCCATGAAAAGGTACTCCAGAGAATTCTTGACACTCCTCCCCTTAGGAGAAACAAGGGACTCTGGCTCGCAAAATAGGACCCTCCAAAAACTCTGCTAACTTAGCCATCGGAGGGCCTTCGTCGGAATCCCCAGGGAAGGCCGGCGAAGGCTTTGTGCAGGTACCTCAGACCGCAGGGAGGTGGCACCCTTTCTTCATCCCGGCCGGCGTCTTCTTGGAGGCACCCCGGAGCACTGGAGGTGGCCCTCTTCTCCGTTCCGGCCGGCGTCCCCTCGACTCCCTTCCGGCGTGGTCGCCCTCAAGCCGAGTTTCAACCACAATAACATGATATGGCAATAGTAGCCCAAAATTGATGCACAAAAAATGTAGCTGATGAGATCATGATTTATTATAATTTGTCAGCAAGTTGTTTTGACTGTGATGCCCATCTAGTATCCATCACAGAGCTAACGTTATGTAAATGACTGGCCAATACTCGTGCAACCTATGTTAGAATTTCTGTATCATGTTCATCACTAGACTTTAATCATAGCTTCATTGTTGGGTCATATCTTAAAATTTTATTAGTTGACACATGAAACAAACTTCAGGACTTTGTAAATACTCAATAATGTAGATTATTTTTCAGTGTTGGTTATTGAAAAGTCTCTTAGGACTCAAAAGTCTCTAGAATATATATCAGGAATAACTAAAACTGTATAAACTTATTTTGGATATGTAACTTGACACTATATAGACATATTCTGGATGTAAATAAACTGAAAATCTATAAATATGTTATGAATACACTGAAACCACATATGTACAGTTTTCGTGAAACAGAGTCCTTAAAAAGAACATTTTGTACAGTTGTTAAAATGTGCAGAACCCCTGCCTCTTATGTAAATTAAAAATGTCATAATTAAAAAAAATGTCAAACCATATGTCATATCTTTTTGTGGCAAAATCCTAGTCATCAGAAGTCTACGTTTAGCCTTTTTTCCTATTTCTACATTTTGCTAGTGAATTTCAGAAACACCCTATACCACCTCTGCATATGGTGAACTGCGAACTTCCTGTGCAATATAAATTCATGCACCACTGGAAACAAAGACGCTTGTTAGCATATTAATATTACTAGCCCTCGCATTTTAAAAGATTACTGAGATGTAGCAACGAGAACTAGACAGTATTTTCAAGAACCTGCTATAAGATGCAACTTATAGCCAATATAAGAAATTAATAAGATATCCAACTCCCCATTTCCGTGTCTTACAAAAGGTCCTTTCACATATCATGCACAAAACAAATTGTATCGAGACTGGAGTAACTAACTGCACTTAAGGTTATTACCCAGCGACTAAAATCAGCTAAACAACTATTAAATTGATATCCCGGCCAGCAATCAGGAAAATCCGAAAGGGAAGGAAATAGTAAGATGTCTCTCAATTGACTCATGCAACGCCCTCTATGAAGAAAAGGATGAAGCCAGTGGCCTTGATCAAGCCTCATGATGGGGTAGGAATATGATTACAACAGTGAAATGCAACGATGGAGAACAATTAGGCCTTTCCCTTGCCTTTCTGCAGTCTATCAAGCTCTAACTTGGCTTCTTCTAACTGAACCTTCAATGTGGATATCCTCTGCCTAAGCTCCTCTACGGTGCCCCTGATCAGAGGGGGCTTGTATGGCGATAGAAAGTGCTGAGAGAACTTTCTCAAAGCTTGAACTCCACAAACCTACAAAAGTCCACAATCTATTAGAGAACCACGTAGGCATTCATCAAATTTCAGATAATATGTTGTCAAGAGGTTCTTTCAAATAGCAAGGACTGCTACCTCTTCAGGAAGCAATGGCAATTTGGTGATATGAAAATCATCATACAGCATGTTGAACTGATCAATATATTTCTGTTGCATCCGCATCCGTGCTTTCAATAACTTGGATTCAACAGCTACAAAATAAATGTAAACCGGGATTAAGATATCTTTAAAAAAGAAAGACATGAAAAGGAGCATATTTCATTGGATTAATAAACAGCATTTTTGATTTAGACTTGTTACACACCTTCCTCATCATAAATTACTTGATTAATGATGATATTGTGAGCATCAATCTCAAACTTTGTCAATTCTTGTACCAATCTCTCAGTTTCATAAAGAGAAAGGAACTCTGGAATGCAAACACAGACAAAGGTCGTCAAGTCCTGTCAAGAAAATTCAGTACCATGTCAAGAGATTAGCATAATTATTTGTAGCATTTAAGTGCATACAGATTTAGTAGGCAAAGAGCACCATGACACATGATGATTGTGGGTATGCCTGAGCATACTTTTAGGAGCACCACATAGCCTAAGCATGAACTATATATTCACATTTAAATTTAATAATATAGGACAACACTAGAAACTTGGGTCCATGAACAAAGATTTTGTTATAACCAAGAAAGGTGGTACCATCTCGAACCGCCCAATTTGGGGCATACCGAACTACTAGTAGCGGACTGGCATGGTTCCGCCTATCGGTTTGAGAAATCCAGCAACAGTGGGAGAGAGGCAGGAGAGAGAGGAAAAGAGAGGGAGGGAGGGAGGGAGGGAGACGGAGCCCCTCATCGGGACGAACTTCCTATGTCGAAACAAAACAGGGTTCCATTTTTTTTATTTTTCCTTTTCAAGCTAAAGTTGGCACCCTTGGCTGACTTTAGTGTATGGGTCCTAGTACCGATACAACCAACCTTGGTTATAACGAAGAGCATATCACTTACAGAAAAATTAACACATTGGAAATCAGCATTATGATGAATTAGCTTAACTACAGCCTACAAGTTTGCTTGCTTTGTTTGCATATGGTTTATAATTTGTAAATCACTTTCCAGGTGAACAAGGTTTGCTTGGATAAGGCTGAAATAAATCCTTGATACTGAAATTTGTCCCATACGTTGTGCATCTTCAAGAGTTCACAAGAAAAGTATACAGAAATCCAAAAGGAAGAAGCGCTGGAAAAAGTTGCAAAAACAACAAGAAAACATTTCTAAAAGTCCATTTCACATAGAGCCTACTAAAAGTATTTTACATAGCATTGTTACATATATTGTCAATCAAGGTCGCAGTCTCGTAATCATAAGGTACCAGTATGTTAATGGTTTAATACAGTATGGTCAGTACAGTAAGTACCTTGTATCGAGATAGCTTCCAACCCATTCTCACTATCATGGTATCACTCAAAACTAGGCAGTACAAGTCATATGGTACAAATAGTTCGCATCCTAGTTTTGGGCGGTATCAGATGGTATGGGATGGTTCTGCTTCATTCGGACTAGAATGGACAGGTTTGATTCATATATCGAACCGAACCTCAGTACCGTACCTTATCGATATAGTGCAATACGGTTGGTACGGGTTGGTATGCCAAACCTTGTTGTTGATACTGCATTTGCTATTTTACTTTAGGATTGCATGGATCTTCACTCGATGGTGAATGCCACTTTTATGGTTGGAAAATTATACATCTTGAAAAAAAAATACCAAAGTACATTATTATCAACATCAACTTTTGATGGTGACTTTGTACTTATTTGTAGCAAATGCCAATGTCGAGATTGAAAAGGATGATGCATGGAGGTGATTTCTTAAGTCTTCAACAAAGACAATTGGTGACATGGCTTATCTAACAGTAATGTCAGTTGGATGAAGGACCTAAATGACTGCAAAGGTCATCATGCCAAATGTCAAAGAAAGATTCTGTATAAGACAACTCTAAAGCAGTTTTCTCATCTTGCATTTAAGATCACATAACAAGCTTCTAGAGCTTTTAAAGAGAAGGTGGTTCATGATTGAGCCACAACAAAAGAAAATACCAGCTAGAGCATAGGTAAAGGAGTGACCTTCACTAGTTCATTATAAATGCACAAGTTTTACACATTTGTAATACTGCTTTCACAATCTTTTGGACAACGTATACTAGTATACAGAACATTAAAGACAGTTTTATTTTATACTTATGCAGTCCATATGTGACATTCTATGTGATGTAACAAAGGCTGCAAAATATATTCATGAAAATTTTTGGTTGTTGTAACACAAATATTCTTAAAAGTATTAATCAATACTGGGTACATGCATTTAGCAATGCCAGTGGCATAGAGCATAGTGCTAATACATCATGAACAGTCTTTATTTTTTTAAATTAGAAATGTTAGATGTATACCCTAGAAGCCAATCTGACTGACACATTATTAATTATGGGACAGTTTTGTAATTGATTTTATTATTATTGAATAATAAATGGGCATCTTTTTCATTCATATTATGTATGTATTTATGAATCGTCCAAGGAATTAATAAGATGATGCATATTCTCAAGAGTTGAGAATTGGAGCCATGTGTCATTGGTAATTAATTCCTAAATGCTCCTGATCGATAGATCATCACGAGAACGGTGATTGATCCGATGAGATTAGTGCACAGATCACTTTCCTTTTGGATGGACAAGTCTCGAGTCCACAGTGTAGAGATACTGGAGTGATAGTGCAGGTGCTTGTTAGAGAACAAAGGTACCGAGCGTGACCAAAACAAGAAGTCACTTGGATGTCTATCCACTCGTCAATGACTTGCTTGATGTTGCAGTAGTGTGACTGGTCCTTTGACCTGTGGTGCTTTGGCTATTCACAGTGAGGTTGTTGTAGTTTGACTACGCGTATACATGGTCTCTAGCCATATGGATCCTTGTGGTATAGATTGGCTGCAATAGGTTCACTGTAAAAGTAGGGTATACATCTACATGGAATCTATCGACCTTGGTAGATAAGGAGTGATCCTATGTGATTTATAATACTGAGTTTGTAAGACCTCGGCCGGGGCAATATGTATAGTGGAAAAGGAGTTTTCCACTCTCGAACTTAAGTCGAATAAATCTTCACATATGACAGACGATGGGGTTTAACGAGTTATCCATAACCTCCGTCCTGTAGGGATCCACGATAGAAGGACTGTATCATACGATAACTGCACCTAGAGGTTCATCATTCCATTTTGCTGGGTTGCCACTACATGCTGCTAGATATCACTGATGAATGGTGAGACTCACAGGGACTATCTCGATGGTCGATGATCCCTGATGAGATGAGTTGGAATCATTCCAACCCATTGAAAGAAGTTTTCAATGATGTTGTGATAGGGATCACAATATATCTCACTATCAAACAGAATAAAACCTATGGGGTCATACACATTAGAGGTATTGACCGATCCGATGGTTGAATTGTGATTTTGAATCACAATAGTTCAAGATTGTCAATTTGATTGATAATTGGTTTAACCCACTAAAAGTTAGTGAGTTGAAGAAGGAATAATTGCAATTGGATTGCAATTTAATTGAATCAATTGGACTTAATTAATTGGACTTGATCTTATTAAATAAGAGTCCTACTTGGAGTAGGACTCCTAGAGTTCTAATTAGATTAGGACTTTAAATTATTAGAATCCTACTTGGAGTAGAATTCCTAGAGTCCTAATTGAATTAGGATTTCTAGAGTCCTAATTGGATTAGGATTAAAATAATGAGTCATAATTGGATTAGGATTCCTAAAGTCCTAATTGAATTAGGACTAAAATTTAATAAGTCCTAATTGGATTAGAACTCATAGTCCTAATTAATTTTGATCTAATAAACAAGATGACTCCTAATTAGATTAGGATTGAAGAGTTCAATTAAGTCATAATCTAATTGAGTCCTAATCAGATTAGGACTCTTATGGATAAGGATAAGGCCACCTAATCCTTTTTGGAAAGGATTAGTCACACAAGAGGAGGGGCGCAGGTGCGGAACAAAGGGAGGGGCGTACGCCCCTCCTCCAAAAAGATAGACGTGTGGGCTCCTAATTTTTAGGAGCTCCACAAGCCTAATTTTTAGGAGCTCCACACGCCTAGGACACCAAATAAAAAGGGAAAATACAAGGGGGTCAGGGCCCCTTGGGTTTTTGGTGGTTTTTCATGTGGTGCGGCCTCCTCTCCTCTCCTTCCACCGCAAGAAAAGGCGGCAAAAAGGGTGAATCCTTTTTCTCCCCTTCTAGTCCTTCCTCCTCTCTAAGGCAATCAAGAGTTGATTCAAAAGAAAGGATTTCAGCCATCAAAACAAATCTCTGCAAGAGAGCTAGCACTCCGGAGAGATTCAAGCATTTGGATTGGTCCTCTTCCTCGTGTGGATACCCGTAGAGGCCAGACGTGTGTGCGGCTTCAAGCGAACCTTTCTACAATACCACGATTATTAGATTGCGGTGATCATCTACCCGCACAAGGTGAAGATCTGATCTTCTAATCTAATGCAATTAATCCTAATCTAACTACGAACGGTTTTAAAATACGTTCATGCGATGAACGGATCCGCGCGTGCCTCTTACGTTGCGTTCTGAATTTTCTGCGGCATGCGCGGGATCCCAACAAGAAAGACCGTAGGCAATGGGCTATACAACTGGGGTAGCCTTTCATCAAATACCACTAAACCCCCAAACCCCATTGACGGTGGGATCAATCGCTGGTTATTTGGTACAACTACCAAAGATTTTATCATGGTAAGCTAGCACCTTCAGTGTTTTAGATTTCTTTAATAATATTTTTGATGTGAAAGATTTCTTTAATAATATTAAAGAGAAGAAGCATGCCATATGTTGATATGTTTGACTACGTGCCAAAAGACGATGGTGATAGAATTAGGCCTATCACCTAGGTTTACTTGGGCTATTTGACCACTACATTTGTTAAGAAAGCACTATTTACAAACTGTTTGAATAGTTACACTAGTAGTTCAATATAACCTTTGTATGCAATATAACATACGCATCTCATGTGTGATCCACTAATGTGCTTTTCTATCCTTTCTATGGTATTATGTGTGTACATCTATCTCTATTTGCATGTTTTGTGTAAGATATACTCCTAGTGTGCGGACAGGCTTATTGAATGTGAGTCATGTAATTGTACGTATTCACCTATCACTCCAAAGTCCAAAGTTTGTGCCTTAAGTTTAATAATTTTAAAACTTGAGATCACGAATTGACAAATGCTCAAATAGTGTTGGATTGAAACATTGGAACAAGACCATGATTGTTGTAGTGTAGTTCTTGTTACCTCACCAATGTTTACTATGAATGGTAATAGAAATATGGATATTACAAGGTCCGCAATCTCAATATTAGGGATCGTACTTGTAAGACATTTGTACGGCAAGGTACCAAACTGAACATATTGACACATTGTACGTAGATGCGTACTGACTCACTATTTTTTTGGCCTCCGTTTTATGTTTTTTCAATTTTTTGGTTCTGAAGATTACTTTAAGGTTTATTGATCTTTAATTTATGATTTTAAGAGTGTTTTATGTTACTTCCTTTCATATTGGTCTCGAGAGACCACATGATTGATGCAATTATAATAATTAAACATATAAATCAAGGTCCGCCGAACCGATACCGAGATTCATTTTTCTAGAGTTTTTCAAGTTGATTTAATTTGTAATCAATCGTTTTGAACTTTTTCAATGATTTTAAGTCTAATTTGATTTTGTTTATATTTTTTGATGTTTCTATGATCCCCGTTTAACCTAAACGATGCATCTTGTTTAAAATGATACAAAACATAAAATGATTAGTAAGATGTTGCATGCTATAAGAAACAACATAAAATATCCTCAAATCAAGTAGTGAGGTGAAAAATATAAAATAATATAATCAATTATATATATTTAAAGTACAACATACATACCGATATCTAAAATCTCGTCGAATAGCGAGGCCTCTCATAGATATCCGGATCATTAGCATAATCAGAAGGCACATTAATCCATCCGTCTAACCAAACGGGGCATTATAGTCTTGTATGTTCATCCCATAAGAAACGCGCTTCGGATTATAAGCACTCTCGGATATCTCGCTAAAGCTCTGGCTCTGAGAGGTGTCCTCAGACTGATAAACTAGCTAATAAAACAGTTATGAAGGGGCTCATCCGTATAAGCCGGCAGCAAAATCCGGCCCGTAAGATGCTCCAAGCTACATAGAATAGTAGCCATTAAAAGATGCCTCAGACACACCATATCCATATCTGTATCCGTATGGATTATAGTGCCTGTAGTTGCGGTTAATAGAATTCAATATACGACTCGGAATCTGATAGGTTTATGGATCCTATTCCACATACGAGGTCATCTGCAGCTGCATCGTGCCTACCTGGATAACATCGAGGAGCCCGTCTCTACTAGATCGTGCATTGTGGTCCCTATCTTGTATAACATACGTAAAATGAAACTCCGATAAATTGAAGACCACCCTGCGAGTCTCATAAATGATCTCATGTCCACTTTCTTTCTGGCCAGCAGATCCATGACCACCGGAACTAGTGCTCCTGATATCTAAATATGAGTGAACTGGCTCCACACTTTCCATTGGGGCTACAAATGCCTTTTGTTTTTTTTTTGTATGTCGGGCAGCTACCTTCTTACCCTTCGTGTCACTCGCTGCCTGCTTATCCTTCGTGCCACTCGTTGCCTGCTTACCCTTAGTGCCACTCTGCATACCCTTATTTTTCTCTCTATCTGGCTATGTTCGGAGGATGTATGTCGCCCTTCTGACATATTCGACCAGATAGCATAGTAGCCTCGTCTAAGCATCTCTCGATCATCTCTAAGAGGATGTCTCGGACAAGAAGTGATGTGACTGGCTCTCTTGTGGCTATGGCTGATCAGCTGGAAAGATTTTTATAAATCATCCATAGATCTACAATATATAATAAAATCAAGCCCAAATCAAAAAATTTTGGCATAATCTCTTCTTATTTTACAAATTTCGAGCTATTTTTTCAAGCCAAAAATAAAAAATGATAGAAAAGAAAAGGCACACCTTATTTAGGCATTGATCTTTCTTTAATCGCGCTGAATCAATGTGATTTCGAAAATTGAGAGGAAGGAAGAGTCGTTTAGCCATCTTACAGCTAAACGAATTTCATAAAAAAACTGTTGGAAAGGCAATACTTCATTTTAACAGAAGTAGAGGGAGAGAGGGTCCGAGTCGACTCGATGCAAACTATCGGTGCGAACTGGATGGTTTGCACCAAGTTTGAATGGTTCCGGTCGATTCAGTCTGGTTTGGGCCTTTTTAGGCCCGTTTCGGTTGGTTCGAAACCCATTCTGGCCAGTTCGAGGCTGGAACCGATTCCAATAAGGCCCGTTTCAGTTGGTTCGAAACCCATTCTGGCCAGTTCGAGGCTGGAACCGATTCCAATAGGCAAACGACCCGATTTTCTACCAGATCGGCTCGGTACGGGCCGAGCCAGGCATTTAGGTCCGGTTTGGCCTACCTTGATAGAAATACATATTTTTGAGGTTGATTATATATATATATCAAAATAATTTGAATTACAAAATATGCTGTTCGTAGACATTAGGGATTTATTCATAATCGAAGCCTTGGACATGACTCCAACCTAGATACTATGCCCACCGATGCATCTAGTAATTAGATTGCGTTGATAACTACCTTGATACTTATTCGATATTGTGTTGGCCATCTTATTTTCATTTGAGCGGATAGTGCGGCAGCCAAGGTATGCTGAACGGACTGGAACCGATCGGTTCAGCCCGTACCGAACCGATGCCAACAGGCATCGGTACGGTACGACATATAAAATCGGTTCCGACCCAGAAGGGGTCGAAACCAATCGGAGAAGAACAGGAAAGAAGCGGAAGAAAGAGGAAGAAAGAAGAAGAGAAAGAGAAGAGGAAGGAGAGAAGAGAAAGAGGAGACTTACCGGTACTAAGCCTCGTTGGGGTGATCCTCGTCAGGGCTTGCTAGCGGGAGAAGAGTGGAGGAGAGAGCATCCTCGTCGGGGCTTCCTCGCAGGAGAAGAGCGGACGAGAGAGCATCCTCGTCGGGGTGATCCTCGTCGGGGCTTGTTCGCGGGAGAAGGGCGGAGGAGAAAGCATCCTCGTTTGGGTGATCCTCGTCGAAGCTTGCTCGCAGGAGAAGAGCGGAGAAAGCATCCTCATCGGGGCTTGCTCGCGGGAGAAGAAAGAAGAGTGGAGGAGAGAGAAGAGCGGAGGAGAGAGAAGACACCATAAGGCTCGGGAAGAAGTAATCTGGCTCGCGAGGGAAACATGTCCCGCAGGGAAACGGCGTGGGAAAACGCATGCGTTCCGATTTTAAGTGAAAAAATCGAGGGAAACGAGGACCGCGCATTTCGCGCGCGCTAGACTACGTGCTCCCGCTTGCAAGAGCGTGCGCTCTCAAGCGCTGTCTCCGAACCAGCGCACTGTCCCCGAACCAGATCGGTACGATCCGGTTCAGTTCGGTGCAATACTGGTACCGTACCGGTACCGGTGCCCACCGGTACATCAATACGGTCAGTATGGCGAACCTTGACGACAGCAAAATCTGACCCATAATTTGAGATTGTAGAGTATAGTAGCCAAGATTCGCTAAACTGGTACTGGAGGTCATATTGGTCAGAGATAAGTTTGGTATGGTACGAGTCCACACCGTGCTGTTCTAGGGCATACCGAAATAAGGAGAGAGAGGAGAGGGAGGAAAGAGAGGGGAAGAGAGGAAGAGAGAGGGAGAAAAGGAGGAAAGGGGAGAAAGAGGGGGGAGGCTTACTAGTGACTCTCCTTCCGATGGCTTTTCCGGATCTCCATCATGAGCAAAAGCAAGTGGCGGGTTGCTTACTAGCGACGGCCGGGTCGAAGAGGGGCAGGAGCTTATTGTAGCTCCCTAATCCTAGCAGAGCAAGAGCAAGGGAGAGATGGGGGGGTAGGGGAGCAAGCAACTGATGGTGGCCTAGTTTCTGCTTACCAGTTCGGGTTGATTCCGCAATCACTGGTAATAGCCATTTGAATACGATACTCCAGTGAAGAATATGCATATGGGTCAATACTTCGATTGTGTAGAATAGGATCCGATATATAATGATGATCCAAATACATCTATGGACTCTACTTCAAATGTTATATCATAAATTGCAACAATGTTATGCCCTGAACCACCTCAAGGGGCCCGTCTCCTATAGACTATTGTATCCTTGTAGGCTTTAAGGTGTGCATTGTGGTCCATATTCAATATGATGAGTGAAATACGACTTGCCTGTAAATCAATCTAAGCTAGGTGGTTGTGCGTGTATGCACCCCTGCACGTCATGATCGTTCAAACTATCATCAGCATCATCTCTTATTGCAAGAGGATCTAAAAAATTGGTCATCTAAGGGCTCAACGACCTCGAAATCTGAGTGAACGAGCTCCTCGTCAACTCTAATGGATATCCAACTTTCTTTCTTTTCCCTTTCTTGCTTTTGAGAGAAATTGCTTTCTTCTCTAGCTGCCTCTGTTTATCTTGCTCTACTGGGTGACTCGACTAGGTCTGCCACACTGACTACTGGTCTTAGTATCTTACCCCAATGTGCTTTCTCATCAAAGGCAACACCCCTATGTGATTATCTATGAACTTACTAATAACCTAGGCTCTCTACCACGTGCTTCATCCTATGTATCTTGCCAATGTCCATTAGCATCAAGTCTATGCAGTGGGTAGTACTTGGGGTCCTAAATATGTGTGGCCTCCTAATCATCAAAATATCCTTGGTAGCCTTCTATTGTGGTCAATATCAATAACCACCTGCACATTATGTTCTGCTCCCTTATCTAATCATTACCTACTCCACTATTCAAATCTCTCAAAATGGAATCTGTTCCAAACATATATGTCATAGTTCCTTACTTCGATAGGGTGCAAATATCTAAATTTTACCTTTTTAGATACTTTTTCAGACCCATTGCTAATACTAAGTAGCAGTCAAAAATTTGTATCCATTTTTCATGATATTATACATGGATCAGATATATCATGGCCAATTCCTCAGAAAGCTTAGGATGTACTAGATATCATGCACCTTGTCAAAAACATCAACTGACTTATGAAAGAATGTCGTATTATTCATATTATATCCAAAAATTGATGTTGGTTTGCTTGTTGGGCCCTATCCAACCATCATACATCAATGTCCCACTATAAGTGTCTCTCTATTTCTTCCTCATTATCATCAAGCAGCTCACCACAGATATCATTAAGCCTAGGAGGATCGATACTCTAACTGCTTTCTGGATGGCTAATAGCAGAAGGGTAATAGGTGTTGTTTATAGCATTTGAAGGGATGTGGTTGTAGTAGAACCATGAAGCAATATCTCTCCACGTCTTTTTTTCTATCCTTGATGAGCAAAGATTCAATCCTTTGTTGTTTTGAGTCTTTACTAGAGAAGGAATGTGGATCTAAATCATCTATAGTGGCTCTTGCTGGTACATATTTGGGCTTCCTTCCCTTCTTGCAGGCAAAAGCCGCAAACATAGATGTTATTTGGCTGCTAGCTTTACCAACTACCTCTCACATTGACTAGTTCTTCTAGTAGCCTAGATCTTCCCTAGCAGACACAAAACTAGAAGCCCCTTATACTATGAAGATCCAAATTGTCCATTGTGCTTGGCAACCTCCTCCTTCCACTGATCATTTAGACTGTCACGTATGGTAGCTTGAATCCAAGTTTTATCCATATCATTTGGATCTGATGCCTCATAGTCCTGTGTATCTTTGAAATGATATGATGGTTCCGTTACTTGATGATCATTCTTTACTTATTTCTCTGCACCTTTTTCTTGCTATTTGAAATCATGAAAGTGCTCCATTAATTGTCAAACCTCTTGTGGATATTCCTCATTTGCACTCACATTGGGATAACCACTAGCTCGATGCTACTTCAATCTCATCACCCCACCCCTCTTCACTCTGCATCGCAACACTTGCACCTCCAATGGTGCCGGTTCGAAATCATGCTTGCAACCTATATTAGTATCCTTATCGCTCTTTTTTCTTGAATCTTTTCTTCAAATTTGACGAACATACATCATAAGACACCTTACTCATCACCATAAATTACACAAAGCAGATCAACATTTTTTAAAAGATAAACAAAGTTTTATATATTTTTAGATAAATTAGCTACTTTTTATAAATTAATTTCAGTTAATATATGTGATAATTTATAATTTATGTAAAAACTATGCATGTTATTTGTCTTCGAAAATATACCCCAATTACCAATAAACATTAACATATTTTTCATGATTTTTAGTTGAAATTTTAATTATTTAAGCAAGTAAATAAATAAAAATTAGATAATTTATATTGCAACGCTAAAATTGGTTGAATTACTTCAGAAAATACATTGAAATTCTCTATACATAATACTAATTTTTCATATTTTAAAATTTAATATATATTTTAAATTATTTTAGTAATACATTAATATTTAATTATAAAATATCTAAAAATTAATTTGATTTGGATTAATATAAAACCCTATCAAGGGCATTACATTATTTTTCAGCATATAGAAAACTCTACCACTTATTTTTGAAATTTATTTGAATTTGCACTTACGTTCTAGTAGCCCTAACTATATCCAAATTTAAATAAATTGTAATAAGACAACAAGTAGCACAAATACCTCCAAACATGCCACCATAATTTTGTTTTTTGAACATTATTATATTTATTATTTTTAAAATAAAAATCTACTTTTAATTAAAATTTACGTGATCAACAAAAAAATATGATTTCCTCTTCAATGTATACATCATCTTTAGGTCTATGAAATTATACTGATACAAAATTTTGCCACAATTTTTACTAATTTTACTAAATTTTAACCTATTTAGAAAATAGAGAGAAGATTAAAGAGGAGGGAGGGGATAATACTTGATTTTGCTTGGATTTAGGATCAAAATCAGTAAATATTCCCTTTTTCTTGATTTTTCTTCATGAAAACCACTCTTTTTTAAGTAAAGAAAGGAGAAGGCCATCCCATGGCCTACTCTTATTAGCATCGCAGATGGCCTTCTCTCTTATTAGCATCGCTTTGAACTAAATGGAATCAGAGGGATGACCTTCTCTCTTATTAGCATCGCTTTGAACCGAATGGAATTAGGTGGTTCCCGCTCGGCTCTGGCCACCTACCAACCCGAACAGGCATTCTGACCTGGTTTCGTACCATTTCAAGTCGGTATGCCCAGAACCGACGGTTCGGGCTAGTTTAGCATACCGTGGTATTAATAGTCATACCAGTTCATAACATTATGATCTTATTAAGATTTCAAAAAATGCCCATGGTACGTAGTTGGTCAGGGTATTGTGTACTGCCTATGTGGTGTTCAGCCGCTTAGGCAGGCTCCTCTGCAGTTCATATTTGGAAAAAAAAAGGTGGACATAGAAAAGATCTAGAAAATAGCTCAATAAAAGTTCAGGAAAAGAAATGGAGCAAATGAAACAGCCGATAAACATCCCTTTGAACCGCTGTTTAACATTCATTCAGACCTAAGAGGTTGTTCTGTAGTACAGGCAGAAGGTTATGGTAGAAAAACCAAAGATACAGCAAGATCCTTGAGAGCTTTATATTTGCTGAGTAGCAAGGAAATTCACGGAATTAAGAGTAAACTTAAGCATGAAACTAAACTAGTCTGTCTAGTAGCGAGCACACAGTCTCCTACCTTAGTAAATTGTGTCATGTTTGAGTATATGAAGGACGCATTTGATTTATACATTAGTATTCCATGTTGCCAAATCGATATTTCTCGTGGACTTACTACATCTTATTTCATACACTATGTTTCTCTTATTTGATTATAACATTTTTTAGGTTTCTTGTTATATTTTATTAGTTTTCCTTTATTTTTAATTTTTGGCTGCCTTAAAATTTTGGTGCTTGCCATTGCCTGGGCATTAGGTTGATCTTGGCTCAAAAAAACACTTAAATCTTTCAAGCATCGATGTGTTTGAAATTTGATGGATGACAGCACAATACAAGGATGTTAATTTCCTTGTATTGCATGCTCTTGTTTATGCGGGTTCATGCTAGTTGGCATAGACTGACATGAACCAACACTAAACGATACAAATCCCTCAATTTGGAGATAAGCCACGGCACATGTTGACACAATAAGATGCCAAATCATACTATGCTATACTGTAACTGGCATAGGGCATGCGATACTCAATTTATGATTAAGGGCATCTAGAGATGACAACAGGCATTTGTTAGAGTCTTTAGAGATTCACATAACAAGAGTGGTATCCATGATCGACAAGGTGGAGCAATGATGAATTCGGTAATAATCCCTTTGAAACTGTAGAGTGGTGCATCACAAAAATTAAATAAGGGCATACTGTCATAATACAGCTGATAATTGGTAGACTTAGTGGTTTAAGAGGCACATATTGCAACAACAGATTCAAGATTAAAAAGTTATCCCCAATAGTCACTTAAGGACTAAAATTATGCTAGATGCTGCAATCACCTTTGCAATTAATAAAGCATTCTTGGGAAAGCAAACAAAGTTGGGGGTAAGCACAGTGAATCCATCTAAAATATTTGTACGAGAACTATAGAATTCTAATTTAGAAAATCATGATTAGCTATCTAGAGTGTATGAAGGATCTATTCAAAGAGAAGACAGTTTAAGGAGGATATTGGTGCTATCTAAAGCAATAGCAAGGGAGCAATCTTAATAAGAACAACTTATATGGCATACAATGTTAGATATGACTTAAATAGTTTTTTTGGATAACATATTACACAGAATGCACTTAGTGTAGAAGATGAGGTTGACAAGGGCAATCATTGTCGCCATCCATTTCTCGATGATGCGGTCGCCAAGCTCTCGCTCCAATGACTCGATCTCGCCAAGCCATCCATTTCAAACACTGCCTCCAGTTTGACTGGTCGGGAAGAATCTCATGCTCGACCTTGCGAATGATATCAAGAATCTTGTCACGGAGTGCTACCTTTCCTGGATACCTTGTGACAGCCAAGCACTAGCACTGGCGGCAGACCAGATCCCTCACATCCTTCCCCCACATCCAACTCAGCTAGAGGGAGAATGTCCAGTAGAACGAAGAGTTTGAGGGTGAGCTTGGAACTCATTGGCAACGGTCTTGGCCTGGAGGAGCTGCATTTGGCTCTAGGTGGAGCAATCGCCAAGCAAGGCCTTGAAGCGTTGGAGAACAAGAAGGATCTCTTTGAGATAGAGGGAGGCGAATTGGAGATTAGGGATGGGATCACGAAGGAGCTCCTCAAAGAGCAAGACCTAGGCCTAGGAGCCCATATATGATACATGTTTATCCGGGCTTAGGTCAGGCTGACCTAAACCCGAGTCTGTCCCGTTTAACAGGCACGCTCAGATTTCAGGCTTGAGTTGGTCTGTTGGGCTTAAAATTCAGACCCAAGCACATCTCAAATGCTTCGGGCTTGAGCGAGTTGGGCGGGTCGTCCGACCCGTGAACATGTCTATTGCTAGCCAGCTATAATGCAGCAGGAACAAGTATTTTATGTGCATAAGGACATTGCATTCCTAAACTTGTAGGGTCTACTTGGATGCCCAACAAAGCTGTCCTGCCATGAATGGTATATGGTGGAAAGAGAATAGCATAAGCAAAGTAGTTTGCTAATGATGGAATTTTTGGCTTGTGTGATCTCGAAAAACCAGAAACTAGAAATCACCTTGAAGAAGGATTTTGATTCCAAATTTTGAGAATTCTATCAAATCTGAAATCTCCCATTCCATATAAATTTCCCTCCCAATGTTCCCTTATTTTTCTATATAGAGATTCATATTTACACCCCATCTCAGCAATCCAGCTAGCGGCTAAGAGCAAGCACCATGTGGATCGGGTTTGATGGAATCAGAACAGATGAAGGTCATGTGACTCTTGTCAAACTGGAAAAGAGTTCGACTGCGATAAATTTCACCAAGTGAGAAGGTATAGGCCGAAGCAGCAGTATGCGACTATGATGCTAATAAGCAAGATAACCAAGAACTGTTGTACCGAAACCGGAGCCCAAACCGATTATCTGGCGGCACGGGTCGGTACGGCCCGTGCCATTTCATACCGGGCCCGTACCGACATAGTGGAGAGGGCGGAAAAGATGGAGAACGAGAGAGAGAAAAAGAAAGAGAGAAGGGAGAGAGGGAGAAAGGAGAGTGGCAGAGGCTGGCAGAGGGCCAGAGAGCCGCGCGAAGGAGCGGAAGAGGAGCTCCGCCTCCGATTCTCCTGTTTTGCTCGAAACAAAGGTCCTAGATAGGGCCGCTTTTTATTTTCATAATTTTTAAGTGAAGTCAGCAAACCCTTTGCCATTTTTTATTAAATTAAGTGAAGTGGGCAAAGAGTTTGCCGACTTCACTTAAAAATCGTGATAATAAAAAGGCCCCTCCGAGACCCCTATTTCGAACAAACAGAAAAACCGGAGGCGGGGCCCCTTCTCCGCCCCTCCGCGCAGCTCTCCGACCCTCCGCCAGCCAGCCTCCACCTCCCTCTCTCTTCCTTTCTCTCCCTCTCCCTCCCTCTCCCACTCTTCTCTTTCCTCTCTTCCCTTTTCCTCTCCCTCCGTCGTTGGTTTCTCATTTTGGTTGCCGAAATCATTCTGGTCTACCGCCGATACGGCTCCGTACGTCCCAAATCGAGCAGTTCAAGACAGTTCTGTCGACCATGAGGACAACAGATCAATCATAATACAAGGCGTATAAGGTCGGATGGCTGACAAGAGTAGGCCAAGATGATTGAATCGGCCTCCAAGATATTTCCGAAATACAGAAGACCATATTGTAGGTTGGAGTAAAGAAAGACGGCCAATGTAAGATGTTTGAATAGGCCAAAGTCGAAAAGATATGATTATCGGATTGATATGCAAAGCAATTGTGCCAATGAATAGGCATAGTGAAGGATAACTGGCATTAGCTATCAAAACTGTTAGGAGTGGAGGCCAAACGTCGTGGCAACCGTCAACGTAAGTAGTTATTATTTGCTAGCATAAATAAGTAGAAATTACACTTTGTAGGGACCCTTGAACAATCCAAATCAATGCATTTTATTTTCTCTTAGTTCTTAATCTACTGGTAGTTTCTATCCTAGCCTAGTGCTACACCCCTATTCCTATCTCTATGCAAATCCATCTACTTCGAACGGCGATGTGATGGTGGCGAAAGTTCTTGAAAGTCAAAATATTTAGAGCCACGCTACTCTTTTCTTTGGGTATATGATCCACGCTACTCTTTGTCCTCCTTTTGATCACGATCTTTCGAGTTGATCTAATATCAATGGCCTACCCACGCACACATCATACCCTTGCTATCTAACTTGTGCCAACAAGTTCTTTGGTACGCCCATTTGCTTAGGTGATGCGAGAGACTTTGTAGCAACAAACAAGTTTAGTGGCACGTCCAACGAGATTCTGCATAGTTGTTATGCCATTGCAGAAGAAGATAAAGCAACTGTAGAGAAAATGGCCACTATGCTAAGGCCACTCATGGAACGATATGCAGCATCTTCAGTTTCAATAGTGGAACAGGTTGAAAACTTATTTCTGTGGTTGAAAGCTAATATGTTAGCCATGGTATATTCCAGCATATCTAATGGAAGAGGACACTGATCCTATCCTCGTGGACGATGAATCGGTTTTACAGAAAAGTATTGTGGTTTATGAAGAACCCAAGTTGGAGTACTTCAGCTCATCATGAGAAAAATGGCCGAAGACTATTCAATGCAGCCCTCGGAATCCATTGATCCAAGAAGCGCATAAATCACGCCAGCAAGGTTATGTTCAGATCAAACTGTCAAAGAATATTTTAGTCAATACCTTGCCAAAATTGGAAATTGTCGATCGTGGTGAGCTGCAGAGGATGCTGGTGAAGTCAGTAAATCCATGCCGACAATAATTCGTGATCTTTTTCCCAGAGGTGAAGGACAAAATTATAGCGGCTTTGTAGCACCTATCGTAAGTGTCACGAGGGCTTGGGGTCACCTACTCAAAGGTACTTTTGAGTTTTTCTATGTGGCGTGTATTCCTAATGCGTATGCTAGGGGTAACATGACAATGCAAGAGTTGATTCGGCCTAATACCCGATGGTATGTATAATTAAAAATTCTCATATGGATTATGGATAGCTTGGATCTCGGTGCTATACAAAAGAAGCATTGGAGCATCGAAGAAGTGATAAATTCGGTCTGAAAGTAGAATAAACAAATATATTATATTATCTAGTAAGAAAAAATTCTACAAAAATTTTGGCTAAGTGCCCGATACAAATAATGATGCCCTACTATGATGGATGCTATTTTTCAGGCCCTTCACAACTTTTTTATCCTCTTCCACTCTTCTTGGAGAACTTTGGATGTCAATTTGCAGACTATTCTTGTTCTTTCCACGAAGTTGTACTTCTCAACAAACATTGACCTGCTCTACTTTGAAAGATTTGATCCGACTATTATGGGTTGGCCAATGTCTGAAATTTTGGTCAGCCAGTGTTGAAGATCATCGACCTGATCTACCAAGAGTTAGGCTAAACAATGAAGAATACTGCTGCCCGAGCCATTAATGGGAAGCTTTAATTAAGAGAGGCACGAAAGAAAATATAAAGTTAAAAGGTGCTGCTATTTTATTACTTTTGGCTAATATAGTTACACAAGCATGAATATAAAAACGATCGAACTAATACTCTAAGGTGCTCACTTCACTCCTTACCTAAGCTAGTTGGTTCTTCGTTGTTGTCTCGCCAAAGCTTCAGGATGATCTAGTGGTTTACTCACCATACATCGTTATCGATAATAGAGGAGGTAGATCAAGTGCAGCGGGCATAGGGCTTAGGTGTGGACTCAGTCGATAGAAGTGAAAATAGGGGATGGTCCATCTAAAGCAACCCAAAAAAGGTGAGGATATAGGACTAGTCGAAGGCCAATTGAAAAGATATTGACTTATCAATTTGGAAGCCCTGAACCAAACAACAAGCCTCTGGTGATGGTAGTCCAATCCGGCAATACCATCTTTTTGTGATAATACCCTGATTTGTGATAGTACTCTAACTCGGCAAATCAGTCAAAAATCGGTAAATCAAAACTAATGGGCTGCTCTAGTCAATACTTAGTCTTACCATCATAAGTCAAAGGAGATTGAGGGGAGGCATGAGTAGTCAGGAGTGGGAAGAAAGATGAGGAAAAAGATGTAGGATCTATTATAGATAAAAGGTATGCCTTATCAAACGATCAATTGAAATCCCATTAATGCGAAAGATAACGCCGGATCCCGACGGATATGGGATATCCTTTGAGTAATGCGTAGGACGTTCCAGTATGCAAGAGTATTCCATGAAGGAAGACACGAGGCAAAAGCAGAGTCTAGCGGGATCGCAAAGATGCGACCAAGTTATCGAAAGTGGAAGTGATGCTTCGATAAAAGTGTAGTACTTGGTTAGCAAATCGAGACTACAATTGCAAGGATTTGTTCTGCAAATAAGGAGAGGTTAGCCTCTCGATTATCGGCCAATAAGATATGAGGGGCATTGTTCACAAGGTAATCACAACAATGCAACTGGCTGTTGAGAGCAAATACTAAGTGAGGTATAAACTGAAGAGGTAGAATCCGACTATGATGTTGGCAGTCCGATAGACCAATCATAATACAAGATGTATGAAGTCGGATGGTTGGTAGGTGTAGGTCTGCATAATTGAATCAGCTTCCCAAAGTGTAGAAGATCGTATTGTGTGTTGGAGTAAATAAAAACAACCAATGTAAAATGTTTGAATAGACCAAGGTTGAAAAGATATGATTATCGGCCTGACAGTTGGTGCAGAGCAACTGTGCCAATAAATGGGCATAGTGGAGGATAACTAACAATTTTCAAAACCATCAAAAGTAGAGGCTAGACGTGATAGCAGCTGTCAGAATGCGTAGTTATTATTTGTTAATATAAATAAGTGGAAATTATACTTTGTAGGGACCTTTCAACAATCCAAATCAATACATTCTACCTTATCTTAGTTCTTAATCTATCAGTAATTTCTACCCTAGGAACAGTTGTAGCTTAGAATTTGTACTCTGTAGCCTAATGTTGCACACTTGCACCCCTATTCCTATCCAGATCTATCTTGTTCGAACGGTAGTGTGACGGTGGCAAAAGTCATTGAAGGTCAAGGCACCTGGACCCATGCTACTCTATTCTTCCTTTAATCACTATCTTTCCAACTAATTTGATACCGGTGGTACACTCCCCACATCATACCCCTGCCATCCGACTTGTGCTAACAAGTTCTCTGGCATGCACATTCACTTAGGCGGTGCGAGAGAGACTCTGTGGTGGCAAACAATTCTTAACATTTTTATCGGCCTTACTAACACCTTGAATGTATTTCAAACCTTCAGTTTAAGCCTCTCTCACCATCACATAGTATTCGCATACAGCTCGCAGCAATAAACTTAGTGCAAAGTCAATGATTCAATAATTTTTCATGCAGTTTACATAAATCAACAATTTAACATATTTTACCATATTTAAAAGTAAACATATAAAACTAGAAACCCACTGAAGGTATGTTTTAGTTTGTAAAATTTATGCTAAACTCATAACTAAAACATGTTAGAAGAATACACAGTATCGATTTTATTGTTGTTTAAGGCTCTTAGCACAAGCAGTGGAGATTCCCGAGCTTCCTTAGTCATTCCTCGTACTAGCCAAACATAAATCTAAGAGCACACCTTTTAGATAAATTACAAGGCTGCCAAACAAGGCCCCTTTTTGTATATTTGATTATCTGACTTGCACTTTAACAATTTTTAGATTCACAAAAAATGTTGTATTTACTTGTTCATTAATTGGAAACAAAAGATGAAGGTCTGTGATCTTACTGGATCTTTGAATTGTCTGTTCACTTGTTCAATCACATCTTTCATGCCCTCAAGTTTCCCTAGCATTGCATCCTCACTGAACTCATCACCAAGACCAAAAATACGTGTAGCCTGTCAAACAAAGTGTTAATCAATTTATCTAATGGAAAATACTATTAGTTGAAGAAACAGCATACAAGTGCATAATTTCAAATCACATTTGCATTGCTGGTATTGCTGGTACTGCTGGTACAACCTTAGACATTTATGCAAGTATAGATATAACACTGCTGACATTGATATTGAGCCACTTATGTAAAGCAGGCCAATTTATAAAATCAATCCTTGTCAGATTTTGGTCGTAGGTGGAAATTAATGTTTCATGTTTCAGTGCAGGGGATGTGACCAAATTATAAGTTAGTATTCAATGCTATCAAGTTTGGCACTTCCCATTGATTTACTGGATCTTATTTAATAGAATGACTATCTTTCAAGTTTTTTAATTATATTATCTGCTTTCTGAACCTATCAATTCTGGGCTGCATTGACCTCTGGGTACCCACCTAGCACCTAGGAGCTATCTGGCACCCTGGCTGCTTGTATAGCACCTATAATCTTTTAAAACATTATCTAAATATATAAATATATCAGATTCAGTTGAAGATTATAACAATAAACACATTCTACTCATGAACTTAAATGCAGCTTTGTATCATATTGTATGGTATGTGCTGAAGATTCGTCGGTGCAACACCAAAAGGGAAGAAGATTGGGAGGGTGTCATGATACAAACAATACGGTGTAGAGCAGCCATATATCGGCCCACACTGGAGTACACGGCAAACTAAAACATAACAGTAAACATGACAATTCTGGTGCTTCTTATTTAACAGCACAGTAGAATGATCTTGAACAATATATATTTTCTAGGCAAGGTATGCAAAAATTACCCTCTTTGCCATAATTCGTATTATAAATCTAACAATGGGAAGTAGCAAAAGAGCCAAATCAGGTGTATACCTAGGTTACAACTTGAAGGGGCAAATGAGATTTCTGGGATACTTTCAGTTTCTCCAGACAAAATCTTAAAACAAAACTAGTTTCTCCAGATAAATCTTAAAAGATAACTGGTACGTTTCGATTATTTCTTAAATTCGCTCCATGCAACATAGATCCACATGTTTTTCATCAAGCTCATAGAAGAATACATGTATCACCAAGAAAATTAAATTTTAAAATAAAAATATGGTTTTCTTACAAATTTCTCAGCACAAAAAATGATGAATCCAAAAATAACCCGATCCATGGTCACCGTTCTGGTTAATTGTAACAACAAATGGACATAATGATGGTTCTGGTTGATTGTAACAACAAATGGGCATAATGATGATATCCTAAGGTATACAGTAAAAGGTAAAGTTTGTGATAAGAGGGAACAAACGAGTGAGAGAAACCTATGTGCCTTGATATTATCAGAAGATATTTTAAAATTTTAATATGATAAACTATAAAGACTTTTGGTTGGTTAACATAAAGAACAAAGGCCTTATTAGTCAGGACAATGGTTCCCAAATATTTTTCTAGTAACTACAAGATGGGAAATCTTGGTGACTCAATCTTAGAAGTTGGTTGTGAATGATCATTAAATCAAGGATTTCTTTTTTTTTAAATGGTTAGTTGAGTGTTTGTAATTAGAGATTAGAGCATTATATCACTTGGATGAGTGTTTGTACTTAGAGATTAGCGCATTATATCACTTGGATGTCCAATTTTGGTTTGGTTTAGTTTTCTAAAAAAAGTAGCAATCTGGTCATAGGATGAATTTAGAATTTTGAAAGTGAATGGCTTAAAGACAGTTTTTATATATAGAGCATTGCTCCAACTCAATCTACTCTAACAACAATCTCTCTCTCTCTCTCTCTCTCTCTCTCTCTCTCTCTCTCTCTCTCTGTGTGTGTGTGTGTTTGTGTGTGTGTGTGTGTGAAGGATCTAATAGTCAGAACTTTTATGATTAACCAGGACTACAAGCTATATAAGCCTATTTGTTAAAAGTAATGAACTTTTGAGAGTTGCTTATCTAATAGTCAGAACTTCCACTTGTACCAAGATTGGGTGAATAAGATCAGTGAGAAGGATGAGTTGTCATTGCAAGCTTTTTTTATTTAAGCGAATAAAGATCCTAGGGCTCAGTATTTGAGAAAGTTATGTGGGCATATTGCTTCATTATTCATGAATTCCTATTGGAGTTCAGGCTATCATCATCTTCTTTAATATCAATTATATTCCAAATCCTCTGGTAGTCATTTGTGCTCATCAATCATAATTTGCAATCCCAAATCTCAAATTCACAAGATTATTTAAAGAAACATGATGCTAAACTGCTAATGGTAAAAAGAATCATCTGATTTCTTAGTTCTTACCATTATTCATGCAACAAGTGATTATGGCATTTCAAAAAGCAGAAATAAGGAGAAACAGCCACTTGTTTCTGCAGGTGCACATTCCAAAGCATGTACTACTATTTGCAACAGTAATGCATCATATTCATAAATTCAAGTATTAAATGTTTTGATTCATAAGCAACTTAGCTACAGCAGACAGAGCAAGATGGATAATGAAGCATATAGCTTTCATCTTTAACCCATTTGACAACAAAGAATAAGCCTTCCTAATCATACAAGCTGCTCTTAATACAGTATAAATCAGTTCAGAACAATGTTAAGCATCCTAGAACCAGAGTAACATGATCTGTTCCTAGAACCAGAGTAACATGATCTGTTTGTACCTGGCTCAATAAGCCACCAAATTTATTTTTCAAAGCCATGAACTTTTCCAGCCCCTTCTCCAAAGTTGATGGGAATTGCAATAAACGTAGTGTGTGGCCAGTTGGAGCGGTATCAAAAACTATAACTGAATAATCCATTGTTTGAACTAATCTGCAGAATAAAATGGTAGTATTAGTAGTAGCTTTCTGCTTGGCGCACGGAATGATGCAATATGATGCAGCAAGACTGCCAAAGACAAACATAAGCTTTGGAGAACAAACATGTGATCAACATGATAAGCACACATATTACAGGAACTTATGTTTCCTTAGCATTCGTTTTACAACTTATATAACATATTCTTAATTCTTTTGGGACAAAGCATTCACCTACAGTCATGATAATCGATAGTAATTAGTTTTCAACGATGAGGAGTAGGAGAATACCAGACTTTACCATATCAAAAGATATAGTGAACGAAAGCCAGAGAAAAAAGATCTCATGAAAATGCTGCAGTTGGCCATTTAACAAAAAGGTAGGGAGTGCAAAAGGAGAACACCAACATATACATAAAAATCAACAACATATGCCACTAGAAAAGAAACTAATAATATTAAGATTAAAAATAATCTATTTGAAGGAAAAAAGAAGCTAGAAAAAAGAGGTTTCTAAGCCTGACATAAGACCCTCCCCATAAAGCATGGGCATAAAGACTGATAATTTACCAGTTTTTCTTTTTGAACTTCGAAAAATATGAGGAGAAAAAACTAGTGAAACCCATTTCTCCATTCAAAATTTTACAAGCATTGGACTTGATGCACGATAAATCATATGGAAGCATAAAAAATAACTTTTCATTATTCATTGGGGTGGTGATGACACGGAGTATGTGGGATGGGTAAACAAAGTTTAGCTTATTGACCCCCATCCTTATATTTAACATTTATAAACACCAGATTTTGTCGCCTAAAAAGATTTGACCAGTCTCGCCGCTCAATCTGCAAAAATGTTGGAAAATTTGTGATCCAGATTAACTAGCCAGCTCCTAATTATGTGACTTAGGGTAGTCAACTTAGTGTGTCAAGAATGTATTTTGAAATAAATATAAAATGTAAATATAAAGAAAAATTTAAGAAGGCACAATAATACATGATAAGTTATAATACTTCCTTAAGTCCTACATGGAAAATCAACTACTTAAATTGTTAGAACTTGTGGTTTCAACGAATAATGACAAGGTCAAACTGTTATCCTCTCCCTCTAATCACCAAAGAAAATTCTTTGACTAATTTAACAGGTCATAGTCAGATCACCTTGTCTATGTCTCAATTATATTAAAAATCATAAGAAATAGGAAAGTAGAATATTGGCTGTACCAAGGTCCGCCGTACCGGTACCGGTCGGTGTACCGGTGGCGTCCCGGACCGGTACGAAACCGGTCCCGTACCGGTCCGAACCGGTCCCGTACCGGTCCGAACCAGTCCCGTACCGGTTCTTCAACAATAAATTACCGGTACCGGATTTCACGTTGATCCAGTACCGGCCCCAGGCCGGGCCGGTACGGACCGGTATGGCAGACCATGGGCTGTACACAAGAGGTGTCAATTATAGCCAGAGCCCACTACGAAATGCACCATAATGCATCCCGAATATGACTTGTTATGTATTTTTTAACAGCCCAACTTAAATAAGCATAAGCATTTTGATAATGGGGCAGTTGATTATTCACCAACTTATAAATGTTATGATTAATGTAAACTATGTAGTTCTTCAGTTAACAAAGATTTAAATAAACCATGTATGAATTATAAGGATATAATCTTAGTAGAAAGCATACATGATTGGCTTAATCACTTCTAATCTCATTTTGATTTATTCAAGCCAAAAAAAATTTTGTTTTAAAAGATGGCGCTCAACAAGTCATTCAAGTCGTCATAGACTCTGTCAAACTCAGCTAAGTCATATATCATTTCACAAGCTAGCTCAGTTGCATGAAGTTTTGACTCAGGAAGCTTTGACAATGACTGAACCAAGTTAGTCGACTCAACCAGTTTCACAAACATAATTTGCAACTGTAATGAAGAATCCTCAGCATTCCTTATTATTTCCAACTTAAGACGCATTGCCAGACTGCCACTTTAAGTATCACATTCATATGTTTGTAAAGCTAGTGACTTTAAGCGATTGGTGGAGCAATTTTTTTGAAGACAAACTTGAACAGTCAAAGTAGCTAACTTAAGCATTGGTGGAGCAGCAATTCTACCTCCCTAAAACATAACATCACTATCATATGTTTGTAAGTAGGAAAGGCTGGGATATGCTTTTACACTGTCATGGTTAGTTTGGACTGTTGATTGCTCTCTCTCTCTCTCTCTCTCTCTCTCTCTCTCTCTCTGCACGCGCGCGCACGTAAGATAGCACTTCTGTGCATATTCGTAACCTTCACCATCTAATGCAACATATGGGGCAAGGACAATTGCAAGATTTTGCAATGGTGGGTTATCAAGTATACCCTAAGTGGCTCACATTTGCAACTGCATCTTAGAGATATCTTCTTTCGCGAAAACCCCATATAATAGTTACAAGATGAAACATGATTTTGATTCTCCATATGCTCATGTTTCTTCCTGAATTAACCTCAACTCTGACCAAAACTGTTCTAGCATAAAAGAAGAGATGAAAGAACTTGGGGTTTCATAAATTGGAGATGTATTCCTAAACAACACCATTTATGCTGAGTTTAAGTCAATATTGTTGAGGGAGAGTGTCATGAAAAATAAAGGGATTGTCATGAAAATTAAATAAACAAAGCTTAGAGTTTTTATTGTTGGTGCACATGAAGTTATAATTTGTTTTCACATGTACCTACCATGGTTGGTAACTTGCAATCTTTATCTTAATTAAACCTGAGCTATGTTAAGAAGGAAGAAACATCAATAAGATTGGTTTCATAAAACAAACCACCTAAAAGACTACAAGATTTACAGCTACGAAATAAGCTGGATTCAAAAATAAGGATAACTTTTCTAGAAGTTAGAAGACTAATCATTACATAACTGAAGCGCCTATAGGTAGACAAATGTGAAAAGGAAGCATATTGTAATTTGGCAAGGTCAAACCATAAACTTGGACATAAATCTGACCAAGACAATGACGTGAGGCATTAGAGACAAAAAAAAAAAGGAAAGAAAAAAGAGTTTCAGATCAAAAGAGGCGCTAATGATGATGCAGCATGAAAGGTGAAATAGTCTTAAAGAACAATCCATTGTTTTTTTTTAAGTGTATGATGATTAAATCGTCAATTAAGTCGCTAAAAGAAATGAATCATGCTAATGGGAAAAAATAATGTAAAAAATCAGATGTGCATGGCTAATCAATATAGTTAGAAAAGGGAGTTATTGTCAAGTTTATGAAATTCCGAGCTTAATATCATCCATGAGTGGGGTGAGGTATTGGTGGAGAAAGCACAAGTAGTTGACCAATGCTCAAGAGACAAATATAGGTATAGCTATATCCATGGTTTGAATTTTCAGCTAAAACTCAAAACAGAACTGAAACATTTCAGATCTAGTTGGAACTGAGCTGAAACTGATTGATTTAAGAATGAAGCCAAAACTAACTTATTAGGCCAGATCCATTGTGTATAAGCGTTCTAAGCCACCTTTTATTCCACTTCTTTGTGTATTTTTTAAATATCAACAAGCACAATTTATAGACTAAATTTAAACTTTGTTAGTTTTGAGAAAATTGACAGTATTGTAACATTACATTGCAAAGATGATTAGACATAAGTGAGTTTTCTGAAATAGATCCAGCCAAGGTTCACGGTACCGATGGTACCGGTCGACTCCGGTAACGGTACGGTACCGATGCCAAACCGAGCCGATACAGTACCGATAGGGCACATTCGGCCTGGTTTCGACCCCATCGTCGTTTTTTTTTTTTGGAGTTCTTTCATTTTTGGATATTTTTTTGATGTTTTTATGTTTAGGTTTAAGGTTAAAACTAGATGATGCAACTTATTACTTCCAAATGATTCAAATAATGAGATGAAGAACATAAAATATTTTCAAATTAAGATACAATCAATTACATACATTTAAAGCACTCTCGGATATCTAAAATCGGGTCGAGTGGCGATGCTTCTCGTCAATATCTGGATCATCAGCATAATATGGAGGCAGATCAACCCATCCCTCTAACCAAGCGGCATTGTAGTCTTGTATGCTCAATCCTCGAGGAATGCACGTCGGGTCATAAGAACTCTCGGATCTCTCGCTAAAGCTCTGGCTCTGAGAGGTGTCTTGATAAGGGGCCCATCCGAATATGCCGGCACCAAAATCCGACCCGTAAGACCCTCCAGGCTACGCAGGGTAGTAGCCACCAGAAGATGACTCCGATGCACCATATCCATAGGCTGGCTGAGGCCGCGGATAATAGGAAGACTCGGAACTTGATACATCAATAGATCCGACTCCACATGGGAGGTCATCTGCAGCTGCATCCTGGCCTCTTGAACGACCTCGAGGAGCTCTTCTTCGATATGCAATGGTATCCGACCGGCCTATATCAGACGGCCTACCGTGGTCCGTATCTTGTGTAGCATGCGTAAACTGAGACTCACCGGTGTATCGAAAACCTCGCTACGGCTGTGTCTCATAAGTAGTACCATACTGTCCTCCACTTCCTCCATGGCTAGTAGATCCATCACCACCAGAACCTTCATCGCTGCTGGTCTAAGTCTCCTCCTCGACACTCTCCATTGAGGCCCTTTCCTTTCCTTTTCTTCTTTGCTGGGATTGACGCCCTCCTGATCGAGTCGACTGGGTACTAGAGCGTCCTCGTCCTCGCATGAGAGGATCATCTCTCTGAACGGGAGCATCGTACCAGTCATGCGGTGACTAGCTCCCCTCTAGCCACGTCATATCGGCTGTAGGAGTGCGTGGAATGTTGCGCTCAGCCCATTGCTGTGGATCGACCATAGCCTCGGTGGCTATGATGCTAGCTGGTCGTCGAGGCGATCCTGGCTCATCAAGCTCGGGCTCGTGCTGCTGGGCCGCAAGCCAGTCGAGCATAGGATTATCATCATCATCTGTAAAAGTCTTATAGATGGGATCTGCATACTTGAGCTCCACTTCCTTCTGAATGCATTTTAGCCTCAACCGCAGATTGTAGTGCACATAAACTAGGTCGTTGAGGCGCTTTTGTGTCAAACGATTCCTCTGTTTGCTGTGGATGAGGCCGAAGATGGACCAGTTGCGCTCACAGCCACTCGAGGAGACCATTTGGAAGAGGATTCGGATAGCTATCCGCTTAAGATTTTTTGCGGATCCGCCAAAATGAATCCACCATTCAGCTGCAAAAATTTGAAGATAATTACATTTTACATATATGATGGCCTCATAGTTGAAGATAATTCAGATGCAGAGGTGTCTTGCAGATTTGTATTGTACCTGAATTCATAGTTGTCTTGCTCACGACAGCTGGTCGCTGTCCAAAGCTATGGCTGCCCTCTCTAAATAATTTGGTCTGTGGAAAGAAGCTTGTTGTAGTATGTCAATAATATAAGATCCGATATATTTACATATGTTACTAAATCATAGTTACATCTTCTATACATGATGCGGCGACTTCTGGATCAGGCTCCATCTTATAAATAACATTACGCAGAGCACCATCTTAGTATAATTATACAAATATATCAATCAGTATAATTATCAATATTATCGCTTACCTGCTAGATGCAATTCCCTACCCATTTGGGCTCCCCATCGCCGCTCAATGATGTCGATGTACTCCTAGGCATGGGCTGCATCTGCCTCCATGATCTGAGCCTTTGCCTTCTCCATCATGTGATACAAAAAGCCCATCTGGGGGTACCTCTCGCTATCTACGGCCCGCAACACTTGATATAATGGTTTGATAGCCTTGACTATCGCATTGGCCCACTGCCAGAATGATTGCCTGTTTACCAAGTCTTCCATTCTGCTTCCTTCAGTGCCGGCCTAAGCATATCTACTTTCCTGCCACTCGGGACTGACAAACATCTGACGTAGGGCTCCTTTCTTCTCGATAAGGCTATCCAGTGCAATGTAATTCGTAGCAAACCGTGTGACTCCTGGTCTAAAAATTTCTCCCCCTGCATACTTTCTCATTAATGAAAAAACCCAAGTATGGCTATAAATATACCTGGTGATGCGTTGGGCCATCTCCACTGTATGTTGCACCCTACGGATCTTTCCAATGTCCATCAGGATGAGGTCGATGCAATGTGCAGCACATGGGGTCCAGAAAATTTGTGGTCGCCGCTCCATCAAGACCTGCCCGGCCAACTTATATTGCGGCCCGTTATCAGTGACGACCTGCACGATATTCTCCTCTCCAATCTGATCAATCACCTCCTCCATAAGTTTGAGGATGTAATTGGCGTTGTGTACCTTATCCGAAGCATCAACTGACTTGTGGAAGAAGGTCTTCGTATCACAGTATGTCAGAAAGTTGATGATGGCCCGCTTTGTCGGACCGGTCCAACCATCACACATCAGAGTGAGCCCATATGTGGGCTACTTGCTCTTATATGAGCCAATCCAATTCTCTAGCTCCTCCTTATTGTTGTCAAAAAGCTCACCGTAGATGTCCCTCAGGCCTGGAGGATCGACACCGGGACCGGCAGACTGTATGGCAGAAATGGCAGACTTGTAGTATGTATTGTCTACAGCATTCACTGGAATGTGGCTGAAGTGGAACCAGGATCCAATAGCTCGCCACATATCCTTCTTCTTCTCCTTCTTCCACATTGTGTCTACCCTTTGCTGCTTCGAATCTCTCCTGAGGAAGGCATGCGGATCTACATCATGGATTGACGCACCTGGTGGAATCCCTCCGAAAGACTTCTTTCGGCCACCAAAACCACCCAGGATAGATGCAATCCGGCTACGTCCTCTGCCCACGCCCTCCCTAACTGAGGTTGTCCTTTGAAACTCTGGATCTTGTCTGCTTCCACCAGAACCGGCGCCTGACTCGAAAAACGAGGGCCCAAATCGAGCCCGATGCCTCGCCACCTCCTTCTGCTGCCACCGATCATCCAGACTCGCCCACATGGCAGAATGGATCTGTGTCTCCTCCTTATCTGGACCCTCGACCTCCTGTGACTCCATCAAGTGATAGGAAGGTGCTTCTGCAGCTTGGCGTTCCACCTCTGCTTTCTGCTTGGCAGCCCTCTCCTTGGCTGCTTTGATCTCAGCGAGGTTTTTCCTCATCAGCTGACGGGTGCTCGGTGGGCATTCTGAGCATGCAGATATCTCACGAGAATTACCGGCTAAGTGTGTCACGCCCCGAGCCCGAGGCGCGGCAGACGCCGCACGCCCGCACGGCGGGCCGCACGGGCGCGCAAGGCAGCAGATCATATCAAAGCAGATACAGCTTTTCAAAGATAACATAATTATTTAAATTGTTCAAAAGCGGTCTTACAAAATTCCAAAATAACATATGCCAACATAATTCAAATGTCCAAACTAAACTAACTAAAATGTCAAAAACTGAAGAATCATCGGGATTCTAACGCACTCCCCAATCCCGTGCGATCAAGCCTCTGGATCTGAAAAACGAAGAAAACAGAATAATGAGCTACACTAGCCCAGTAAGCAACAAAATACCCCAGAGTGGGGTCAGAGCATATCAGATCAAAATACAGGATAATGTTTGAAACAAATCACAAATAATATCATTTTTGTTTTTATAAAACTCTGATATCATAATCTCAACATGATAGGCTACGGCCACGTAACCCAGTGGCATGGGTTGCACAGAGTGCCAGAAACCACTATTGTTAGTCACCGGTGGAAACGGTGTCCAGAAACCACTATTCTAATCACCGGTGGCGCGGTGTCGAAACCGGTTCCTCACAGAATACAAGTCGACAGGGCCAACGTATAATCCCCATTGGCGGGGCCAGAACAGAACAGAACAGATCATAGCCATGCTGAGAATGCATATATACAAATATAAATTTCATAAATTATCTAATCATATTTTACGGATTTCAGAGCATATAACAAAATATTCAAATAAAATTTAAACATGCCAGACCCATTTTACAAAACATGTTTCAAAATTAATCCACTAATAATTATTTTACCAAATAATTTCGAAAATGCACTTTGAAGCATTAAGTTACTTACCTCTTCTCGCTTAATTCCTACTTCAGATAGGCGGATCAGGTTCACCTGTTTAAATTTAATTAATTCTTTGTTAATGTCAGAATTAAGCAGAAATCCAAAAATAATACTATTGGACACGGCCCAACAGGGCCCATAGTTGGCCCATAATGGGCATGGCCCGATAGGCCCATATTGGGCACGGCCCAATGGGTTCGGGTTTCGGGTTCCGGATTTCGGATCCGGGTTCGGGTTCCGGGCTTGGATCTGAAAAGGGCCCAAGCTGGGCCCACAAGGGTACTGCCCGACTGGGCCCAATCGGACTGGACTGGGCCCAAGTTGGGCCTGCAGTGGACTGGGCCCAAGTTGGGCCTGCAGTGGACTGGGCCCAACGGGCCCAATTTGGCCCGTGATGGGCTCCTCCTTCCCCAAACCCCCTCACGGACAGAGGAAGCAGGAGAGACAGAAGAGAGAGGGAGAGGGCCAGCCCGGGTGGCCTCCGGCCTCCTCTTGGTCGACGGTCAGCCGGCCGCCAGCGGCCGGCGGTTGCGGCGGTGACTGACGAGGAAGAGACCGAGAGTGGTCTCGGTTTGGGGCCAAAACAAAGGGAGGAAAGCATGCATCGGCTAAGATCGGAGAGCACAAAGGGAAGAGGGCTTACCGGCAGTCGACGGAAGTGGCGGATCTCGGCCGGGGGAGGCTCGGTCCGGTGTCAGGCGGCGGCGGCGACGCTTGAACCCAAGGAGATGGGTCTCAGAACAGGGGGTGGCCGCGAGGGGGATCCGGGCGGCGCTCGGTCGGGAGGGTACACCGGTCGGAGAAGAGGAGGAGGGAAGGAAGAAGAGGAGGAGGAGGAGCTCGGGATGCCCTAGGGGAA
The DNA here is from genome assembly GCF_009389715.1 of Phoenix dactylifera. Taxonomy (NCBI): domain Eukaryota; kingdom Viridiplantae; phylum Streptophyta; class Magnoliopsida; order Arecales; family Arecaceae; genus Phoenix; species Phoenix dactylifera. The sequence continues at coordinate 17,978,669 of NC_052405.1, forward strand.
GGAGTAGATGGGGCTTTATAGCCCCATCGCAACGGTTCTCCGCCGCGAAAATCGCGGCGGTCAAGCGAGATCCACGGCCGATTCAGCCGTGAATCGGCCGTGGATGGACTAGGAGGGGCGCCGCGGGAATCTCGCGGCGCCCTTGCCTTGTTTGCCCCTCCGGAGGAGCCGGAGAGGATCGCCCACGCGATCCTCTGTTCCGGCTCCTTCCCCAAATGAATCGGGGCTGAAGTCGGCGAGGGCTGCCGACTTCAGCCCCGTGTCTCACATTCTTCCCCCCTAAAAAAAAATTTCGTCCTCGAAATTTAACATACCTTAGCTTGCAAAAAGGTCCGGATATTTTTCCTTCATCTCGTCCTCCAGCTCCCACGTGGCCTCTCGTTCTGAGTGATTGCTCCACTGGATCTTAATATAAGGAATCGTGCGCCTCCTCAACACTTGCTCTTTTCTATCAACCACACGTACAGGCTGCTCAGGATATGTCAAATCTTCTCTAAGCTGCAAGGGAGCCACTTCTACCACATGGCTCATATCTGGAATATACTTTCTTAGCATGGAAACATGAAAAACATTGTGAACTCCAGACAGTGAAGGTGGAAGTGCCAATTTGTAAGCCACTGCTCCTACTCTTTCCAGAATCTCAAAGGGGCCGACATAGCGTGGACTAAGTTTTCCGCGTATTCCAAATCGCATCACCCCTTTAGTAGGAGACACTTTCAGAAACACATGATCTCCGACCTGAAATTCTAATTCCCTTCTTCTATTATCTGCATAACTTTTCTGTCTGCTCTGAGCTATCCGAAGGCGTTCCCTGATCAGCTGGATCTTCTCTACTGTTTGTTGCACAATCTCGGGGCCCATAATTTTTCTTTCACCAACATCATCCCAACAGATAGGTGATCTACACTTTCTTCCATATAGAGCCTCATAAGGTGCCATTTGAATACTTGCCTGGTAACTGTTATTATATGCAAACTCAACCAAAGGCAAGTGACGGTCCCAAGAACCTTTCATATCCATTACACAAGCTCTTAGCATATCTTCCAAGGTCTGAATGGTTCTTTCTAATTGGCCATCAGTCTGAGGGTGGAAAGCTGTGCTGAAGCTCAGAGTGGTCCCCAAGGCTTTATACAAACTACTCCAAAAGTGAGATACAAACCGCGAGTCCCTATCGGAAACAATGGATACGGGTACTCCATGCAACCTCACTATTTGTTCAATGTAGAGCTCTGCAAACTTTTCCAAGGTCATTCCTACTTTGAATGCCAAAAAGTGTGCCGACTTTGTCAATCTGTCCACAATCACCCATATAGCATCATAACCTTTAAGAGTGCGAGGCAACCCGGAGACGAAGTCCATAGTGATGTGTTCCCACTTCCATTCAGGAAGTGGTAGGGGCTGCAACAACCCTGCCGGTCTTTGATGCTCTGCTTTAACTTGCTGACATGTCAAACACCGAGCCACAAATTGTGCAATTTCTCTCTTCATATTATTCCACCAAAATGTACCTTTCAAATCCTTATACATCTTAGTACCCCCAGGATGCACTGTATATCCAGTATTATGAGCTTCCTTCATAATTTCATTCTTTAAATCGGAGTCATTTGGAATACACATTCTGTTCCTGTATCTCAATGATCCATCCTCATGAAGTCTGAATTCTGATTGAGAATCTGATTCAATATCACTTCTAAGCTTTTGCAACTGAGGGTCATCTGCTTGAGCAATTCTGATCCTCTCTATCAAGGTAGGTTGGACACGTAAGTTTGCCAATTGTGCATCAGAGTCATGCCAACATACCTCAATTTCTGCTCTCCTCAGATCTTCCAGAATTTTCCTCTGAGAGGTGAGTAAGGCAGCAATACTACCAGTGGATTTTCTGCTCAGTGCATCTGCTACCACATTAGCTTTTCCCGGATGGTAATGAATAGACAAATCATAATCCTTCAGTAACTCTAACCATCTTCTCTGTCTCATGTTTAGTTCCTTCTGGGTAAAAAGGTATTTCAAACTTTTGTGATCAGTGTACACCTTACAAGATTCACCATATAAATAATGTCTCCAAATTTTTAATGCAAACACAACAGCAGCAAGTTCCAGATCATGAACGGGGTAGTTCTCCTCATATGACTTTAATTGTCGGGAAGCATATGCAATGACCCTATCATTCTGCATCAGTACACAACCCAATCCTTTCTTTGAGGCATCACTGTAGATGGTATAACCTTCGCCATTAGAGGGAAGGGTAAGGATGGGAGCGGACACCAAACGTTGCTTAAGCTCCTGGAAGCTCTGTTCACATTTATCTGACCACTCAAACTTAACTCCTTTACGAGTTAGTCGAGTCAAAGATGCAGCAATAGAGGAAAAATCCTCAACAAACCGTCTATAATATCCTGCTAGGCCCAAGAAGCTGCGAATCTCAGTAACACTATTGGGTCTGCTCCAGTTGACCACTGCCTCGATCTTCTTTGGATCCACATAGATACCCTCTTTAGATATTACATGCCCTAAGAACATCACACTGTCTAGCCAGAATTCACTTTTCTTCAACTTACCATACAACTGCTCTTGTCTTAGGGTTTCCAGTACTAACCTCAAATATTGCTCGTGCTCGGCCTGGCTCCCAGAATAGATCAAGATATCATCGATAAAGACTACTACAAATTTGTCCAGAAAGGGTCTGAACACCCTGTTCATCAAATCCATAAAAGCTGCAGGGGCATTTGTCAGTCCAAAAGGCATGACCAAAAATTCATAGTGCCCATAACGAGTACGAAAAGCAGTTTTAGGCACATCTTCAGCCCTTATCTTTAATTGATGGTACCCAGAACGAAGATCAATTTTAGAGAATATCTGAGCACCCTTTAACTGATCAAATAAGTCATCAATTCTTGGTAGAGGATACTTGTTCTTTATTGTTGCTTTATTTATCTCTCGATAATCAATACATAATCTCATACTACCATCCTTCTTCTTTACAAATAAGACTGGAGCTCCCCAAGGTGAAACACTAGGTCTGATGAAACCCTTATCAAGAAGATCCTGCAACTGCTCCTTTAATTCTTTCATTTCAGCTGGAGCCATTCTATAGGGGGTCTTAGAGATTGGTGTGGTACCAGGAATTAAATCAATTGCAAATTCAATTTCTCTATCTGGTGGCAAGCCAGGAAGGTCTTCCGGAAAGACATCAGGGTATTCATTCACTACTCGAATATCTTCCAATCTTTGATCTGATTGTCTGGTATCAACCACTGTGGCAATATACGCCATACTCCCCTTTCTAAGCAGCCGCTTAATTTGCATAGCGGAGACAACTCGAGGGGAGGTATAAGCACCACTCCCTACGAAGCTGAATTCGGTATCTCCGGGGATCTGAAAGTTTACCCGTTTCTCATGGCAATTAATGGTGGCAAATTGTGATGCTAACCAGTCCATACCGAGGATTATGTCAAAGTCATGCATATCTATAACTATCAAATCAGCAGGCAAGTCTCTACCTACTATCTGAATTGGACAAGTCTTGCAGACCTGATTACCAATCACCCCACTCCCTGCAGGAGTGCTAACATGCAGATCATACTCTAATTGCACACAAGGCAGGTCATGTTTTTGCACAAATGTAGATGACACAAAGGAATGCGTAGCACCAGAATCAAATAGTGTATGAGCATAAACAGAAGCAACTGACAATGTACCTGACACCACCGTGTTGGATGCCTGAGCATCCTACTGAGTCAGAGCATAAATACGACCCTGTGTGCGCAGTCTCCCCCCTTTCTGCTGCTTAGGAGAAGAAGGCTGAGCTGACTGAGCCGGAGCAGGAGAAGCTTGCACTTGCTGGTTTCTTGAAGTTTGAGGCCTCTGAACTGATCGGAGGTCCTGTTGAGGACACTCAGCTACCTTATGACCCAGCTGGCCGCATCTGAAACAAGCACCAGATAATCGTCTACAGTGTTCAGTCTTATGCATACCACCACATGCATCACACTTATGCTTCTCTTGCTGAATAGTCTTTCCATCAGATCCTTGCTTCCCTGATTGCCAAGATTGGTTATGTGATTTTGCAGTCTTGCTAGAATTCTGTCCACTGCAAGCATCATAATCTCTGCTTCTCTTCTTTTGTTTCTTATCTTTGGCATCATAGGTTTCTTTCCAGACAATTTCCAGATTCTTAGCCCTGTCTACCAGATCATCATAGTTTGTCGAGTGTATTGCGGCCAAACTCCGACGTAAGTGAGGCTTCAATCCTTCTTCAAATCTCCTTATCCGGGACTCTGCATCCATGACGAGGGTGGGAGCAAACCGAGATAGCCTGTCAAACTCTGCCTCATACTCATCCACAGTCATAGTTCCTTGATTCAGATTGAGAAATTCCCTCTCTAGCTCCCTCAGGCGACTGGAGGGAAAATACTTGGAGTAGAATGCTGTGCAGAATCTCTGCCAGGTAAGCGCCTCCTGCTCGAGTGCCAATGTGCGCTCCACAGACATCCACCAATGATGAGCTCGGTCCTGAAACATATAGGTGGCAAACCTGACCTTCTCTTCATCGGTGCACTCCATTGCCCTGAAGGCTTTCTCCATTTCATTTATCCAGGTTTCGGCCTCCTGAGGACTAGTGGTGCCTTTAAAAGCCGAAGGTGCCATTCTCTTGAATTCTGCTATACTCCTTCTTTGCTCAGGAGGAGCAACATCCTGCTGGACTGGTTGCTGGGGTTGTTGCCTCTGTTGGCGTACTAACCCGACGACCTCCTCGATCAGTTCGAGCACCCGAGTTTGATTTCCGGCGGCAGCTTCTGGAGTTGATTGACCCTGGGGCCCTGAGTTATGCGGTGCCTCGCCCGCTTGGTTAGTGGGGGCTCTTCCCCGAGAGCGCCCAACCATCCGATTTAAGCTACGGACACGGCGAGGCGGCATTCTGATTCAGTGGAAATATAGAAATGTTATAAATTTATCAAAACAGAATAATACATAATAGTTAACAAAACAAATGAACATTATCCCCTTAGCAGGTTCTTACCCATCTCTCAACCTTTCTGACGGATCCTACGAATCCTAAAACTTAGGCTCAATATAATTGTTTCAGTTACAATCCCTAGTGATCTTAAACCTGAGCTCTGATACCACCAAATCTGTCACGCCCCGAGCCCGAGGCGCGGCAGACGCCGCACGCCCGCACGGCGGGCCGCACGGGCGCGCAAGGCAGCAGATCATATCAAAGCAGATACAGCTTTTCAAAGATAACATAATTATTTAAATTATTCAAAAGCGGTCTTACAAAATTCCAAAATAACATATGCCAACATAATTCAAATGTCCAAACTAAACTAACTAAAATGTCAAAAACTGAAGAATCATCGGGATTCTAACGCACTCCCCAATCCCGTGCGATCAAGCCTCTGGATCTGAAAAACGAAGAAAACAGAATAATGAGCTACACTAGCCCAGTAAGCAACAAAATACCCCAGAGTGGGGTCAGAGCATATCAGATCAAAATACAGGATAATGTTTGAAACAAATCACAAATAATATCATTTTTGTTTTTATAAAACTCTGATATCATAATCTCAACATGATAGGCTACGGCCACGTAACCCAGTGGCATGGGTTGCACAGAGTGCCAGAAACCACTATTGTTAGTCACCGGTGGAAACGGTGTCCAGAAACCACTATTCTAATCACCGGTGGCGCGGTGTCGAAACCGGTTCCTCACAGAATACAAGTCGACAGGACCAACGTATAATCCCCATTGGCGGGGCCAGAACAGAACAGAACAGATCATAGCCATGCTGAGAATGCATATATACAAATATAAATTTCATAAATTATCTAATCATATTTTACGGATTTCAGAGCATATAACAAAATATTCAAATAAAATTTAAACATGCCAGACCCATTTTACAAAACATGTTTCAAAATTAATCCACTAATAATTATTTTACCAAATAATTTCGAAAATGCACTTTGAAGCATTAAGTTACTTACCTCTTCTCGCTTAATTCCTACTTCAGATAGGCGGATCAGGTTCACCTGTTTAAATTTAATTAATTCTTTGTTAATGTCAGAATTAAGCAGAAATCCAAAAATAATACTATTGGACACGGCCCAACAGGGCCCATAGTTGGCCCATAATGGGCATGGCCCGATAGGCCCATATTGGGCACGGCCCAATGGGTTCGGGTTTCGGGTTCCGGATTTCGGATCCGGGTTCGGGTTCCGGGCTTGGATCTGAAAAGGGCCCAAGCTGGGCCCACAAGGGTACTGCCCGACTGGGCCCAATCGGACTGGACTGGGCCCAAGTTGGGCCTGCAGTGGACTGGACTGGGCCCAAGTTGGGCCTGCAGTGGACTGGACTGGGCCCAAGTTGGGCCTGCAGTGGACTGGGCCCAAGTTGGGCCTGCAGTGGACTAGGCCCAACGGGCCCAATTTGGCCCGTGATGGGCTCCTTCCCCAAACCCCCTCACGGACAGAGGAAGCAGGAGAGACAGAAGAGAGAGGGAGAGGGCCAGCCCGGGTGGCCTCCGGCCTCCTCTTGGTCGACGGTCAGCCGGCCGCCAGCGGCCGGCGGTTGCGGCGGTGACTGACGAGGAAGAGACCGAGAGTGGTCTCGGTTTGGGGCCAAAACAAAGGGAGGAAAGCATGCATCGGCTAAGATCGGAGAGCACAAAGGGAAGAGGGCTTACCGGCAGTCGACGGAAGTGGCGGATCTCGGCCGGGGGAGGCTCGGTCCGGTGTCAGGCGGCGGCGGCGACGCTTGAACCCAAGGAGATGGGTCTCAGAACAGGGGGTGGCCGCGAGGGGGATCCGGGCGGCGCTCGGTCGGGAGGGTACACCGGTCGGAGAAGAGGAGGAGGGAAGGAAGAAGAGGAGGAGGAGGAGGAGGAGCTCGGGATGCCCTAGGGGAAGGAGTAGATGGGGCTTTATAGCCCCATCGCAACGGTTCTCCGCCGCGAAAATCGCGGCGGTCAAGCGAGATCCACGGCCGATTCAGCCGTGAATCGGCCGTGGATGGACTAGGAGGGGCGCCGCGGGAATCTCGCGGCGCCCTTGCCTTGTTTGCCCCTCCGGAGGAGCCGGAGAGGATCGCCCACGCGATCCTCTGTTCCGGCTCCTTCCCCAAATGAATCGGGGCTGAAGTCGGCGAGGGCTGCCGACTTCAGCCCCGTGTCTCACAAAGTGCTGCTTTAATCTGGTTACCCCTCCTCCTTTGAAGCACTTGTGGCAATAATTGCACTGAAACTGGTGCCGTTCACCGAGCATCTTCCCATGCTCCCAGCCAATATTACGCTCTTGAGGTTGCCCTCTCCTTGATGGCTCCATTCCTACGACCACATTAATTTTTTTCAATTTCTATTTTTTATAATTAAAAATTATTTTTAAAATTTTTACTTAAATTATAAATTATATAAATTCTGTAAAAACAAAAGTTAATTCCACCATTAACATTGTCCATATATCGATAACATATAAAAAATTCAAGACGAAATGGAATCATTGAATCATTTCCTGTTTTTTTGGCAATTTTTGACTTAATTTTTTAAGCAATTTAAATGAAAGATTAAAAAACCAATGTAGGGGAAAGAAATTTTACCGTATTTAGTTTTTGCTGGATTTTTCTTCAAGAAAAACGATGCTCTCCGACCCTTCTAATTTTTTTTCACGCCTTTGTCTTTCTCTTCTTTTTCTCCTCTCTCTCTGCCTTTCCTTCACCTAAGCTGATGGATTTGTTTTTAGCATTCGGTCGGCTTTTATAGCCAACCGTTGAGCCACTGTGCACTTCGGATTTTGCCACAGCGCGGCACTTCGAAGTGCCGCGCAAAGAGCCGCACCGGCACCTTCGAAGTGCCGCACAAAAGTGCCACCTGAAAGGGCCTCCGGCGCTGGCAATCCAATTTCAGCACCGAACCGGTGCGAACCGGCTCGGTTCGCACCGGTTCGAGATCATACCGGTGCGAACCGAGCGGTTCTCACCGGTTCGGACATGTACCGGTGCGAACCGGCTCGGTTCGCACCGGTACGGGGGTCGAACCGAACGGTTCCGACCCATATTGGGTCGGAACCATTTTATACCCCGGAACCGAACCGGTGCCAGTCGGTACCGGTCCGGTTCGGGTTGAACCGACCGGTACAGGTCGGTTCAGCAGACCCTGGATCCAGCTATTTAAACCCAATCTGATACACAGTTAGATTGCCAAAGGTCAGTTTGCCATCAAATAATGAAGTAATTTTTTCAAACTTAGAAACATGTTTTCAACTATCAAGAAAATATTCTTTGGCTGTGTTGCTGTAAGAGTCACCTAAGCAATTTATCCAAGGGACTCAAACAATATGACATCAAAAAAAGTTCAAACTTTTTTCCTTAGTTTTCAACTTTCATGATGTAATTGACATTTTTTAGCTTTTTACTAATCACTAGGTTTATCCAAAACTGAGAACAAATTTTTGAACCTTGGCTACATTGCAAGCCAAGTAGCATTTTGTCTTGAGCTTCCCAATGGGCATTGACGATTGGAAGGGTGTTGCAACACTGTTTCATCAAGAATTTGGTACACTTATTTTCAGCATGGCTATGCTATTGCAGCACAGATTGGGAAGCAAAACATGAAAAAAGCACAGGACATTGCCATAAAGAGAGAACACCATGCAAAAGGATTCACTAAACTAAGGAGCCCAATGATGAAAACAAGGAATACACTATGAAAAAAAAGCATGCTATCACTAGATCACTTGATCTATGCCAATTCAAGTAATTAGAGAGCAAAAAAACAGGCTGGATGACAACCTTGACGTAAAATAACAATCCAAGTGGTCAACCTAGATTTTATGATTTGGAGCGAAAATTTGTCATTTCATTAATTATGTCACGATAAAATCATTTAAATTGTTTCTCAAATAAATGCAAAAATGTTTCCTTTTAATTTTTCCCTTTATTTTAGCTGTTATTTTCACATTTGGAAATATTATTCGACGTGGTCCTGCCCACATCAGCAGCCTTTCGTCTAAGCATTACAATCCCTCAGCCACTAGCATACCTTCACCATGTTTTAAACCACAGCTCAGCACAAACTTAAAAGGTCCAATTAAAATTAATACTGCAGATCTTCAATGCCATGCATTCCACTAAGGGTGACGGATGAGGTAATTGCTCCAAAGGGAAAAATCATGGGATCCGACCATTTCATTAATAGTGTTACAAGTGGATCAAATTCAACAAGATATAGATTCATTCAGTGTCACCAGAACACAGGAAATTTCAGGTCTGTTGCTGTGTCACCACAACATAAATTGGTCGATACAATAGGATACACCATGGACACAGTTGCCTCGCACAGTTCTGCCAGATAACCTAGCCTGAACTCTCACTTCAATCACACTTAAGACTGCCCTCTTAGGAAAGAAATAAAGGAAAGTGTGCTATTTCTACCCTGGCCAATCGAAGAAAGTAAAAAAAAGTAAAATAATAAAAAACGAAATAAAAGAAAACAAACTCCCATTCCCATGTGTCTTGCCCTAGCCTAAGTTCTGAACTCTCACCTTAATCATGCTTCAAGCTTCCCCAAAGAGAAAAAATTAAGAAGGAAAATCCCCTGTTTATGCCCTAGCCAATCAAGGAAAGCCAAAAAAAAAAAAATGGAAAAGAGCCCCTGTTCTCATGTCTTTCCCTGAAGGAAGAAGGAAAAGATAAGAAAAAAAGGAAAAGAAAAACCTAGCACTCCTGCTTCCCATATCTAGCCCACCTCTGAATTTTTCCTATGAAGAGAAAAGGGGGAAAAGGATAAAAGGAGAGAGGAGTGGGACATGAGAAGAGAAGAGAACCAAAGCTGAATCCCTTTTTCCTGTTCCCTGAATTATGCATCAAAACCAATGACTGATGTAAATGAAGTTATGGACAGCTGATACGCCTAATAAATGCCTTTGATGCATGACTCATGGAGGGCTGTGATATTTTTTGAGGCCAAAATATAAAATTTGTCCTCCCACCTATTTCAAAACTCATTTTTCACTCTCTTAATAAGGATTGAAATGCTTATTTTAAATTTAGATATGTCAAGGTAAGAAGAATATTTGCTTCTTCTCCAACCAACATCAAGACAAAAATTAGCAAGACCATTGTAAATTAGGACAGTTCGCACATCCATGCTTCTAACAGTTGTAGAGGAAAATCATCATTTATCATAGCTAGCAAGATCTTTAGAATAAATTTAATAAGGAAACTTTATACTAGGATGGAAACAACTGGCCACAATAGCACCTTAGGCCACCTAGATAAATAAAAGTTAAAGCATCTACTACTGTTTTGATTCCCTTAGAAAGGAAGCCATGAAATAATGCATTGGGTAGAGACGTAGAGTATAACATGAGAAAACTTACTTTAGCATCTCAGCAAAGCTCATAGCCTCATCAACTCCAGGAATTGCATTTGTTAACTCTGACAGAAAGCTATCTATACCTTCATCATTTGGTAATTCATCATTTTCTATCTTTGGATCTACCTCCTGTCAGTAAAGAAAAAGTAAAACAAAGAAGAAGAAGAAGGGAATAGATCATCATAGTTAAGGAAATTACTAGAACAAGTTAGAAAATGGATAAGACAGTCAACTATTGAAAGGGGAAAAAATTCAAAATATGACAAATAAAACAATCATCATGAAATACAAAATGATGTTGCTCACATATGAATGACTGGATATGTAAGGTCCTGAGAATAGCTATTTATTTTTTCAGTGTTTTCTTTTCTTTTCCTTCTTGGTTTGAAGAATGGGGGTAAACCAATAAGTGGTAAAATTGAAAATTCAGCAACTTAAGGAATGGTATAAGAAGTCTTACCTCCAGGCTAATACTTGCAAAAGGAAGAAGCAAAGATCAAGACCCAACTTCACTCAATGAAAACCATATATATGAAAAAGCTAACCAAAGAACGGAAGAAAGGGAAAAGAATCCTTAGAACAACTACTTGGTTAGCTCAACTTTTTTTGCTCAAAAGTTGGAGATGTGGATGAATTTCATTTTCGTGCCCTTTATATTGCCTTGTACATCCAAACTAGTCATACTTCAGAATGTGCATGTATGCTTCTTGCAACATAGGCCCTTCCCCCAAAAAAACTTGTCCCCAGTTGCCTCACTTGAATTAGCAATCCCATTATAGGTTTACAAAATAGAGTACAAATTGGAGTTGATAGAACAGCCTCTTATACCCTTATAATAGGAAACTTCTAACAAGGATACCTCATTAGCTTTGGAATCGCTTAAGAAACTCACTCCAATACCTACTTCTAAGCCTTTCCTATTCTAACTTTTTCAAGAGTTTGCTTCCATGCTCCCACAGCCTAATCTGCTCCTACTTCAAGTAACTAAAATTACACCATAGCCCACATTGTGATGCCTCTCCAATTTCCTATGTTGTAAAACATCTATTTATAATCAGCAATATTTCAGCCAAATTTAACTTTTCTCCTTCCATAGCTCTTTAAGGGTCTACAAAACATAAACATTTTCTATGGATATCCCTAATCAGTACTACTATAAAACTGCTATCTTGCCTTGCTCCTCTAAACTTGTTATAGTGCACAAGGTGAATGCAATAAAGTTGCTCTTTGGGCTGGCATTTTCAAACAAAACTTGCTGCTAAGTGCCTTGCTTATATTGATAGTCACCCTATACGAGTCATAATATGAAGAAACCCAAAGATACGTTAGCATAGTCTCATCCATCATAGCTCTAACATATTAAAGAGCCACAAATCCAAACATCACACATTCAATCAACCAAGAGACCCTATTCCTGATCCTTCAGTTAAAAATATTATTAAAAAGGGAAATGATTTAGTTTAAAAATAATTATAGGTTATAGATAAGGTAATCTATAGATATCCATATCTAATGAAAAATATTTACAGTTTAAAACAAAGAAAATACTTAACTTGTACAAAATAGTGTTTTTGAATGTGAGAAATTAATGAGATAGAAACCTAAAAGACATGGGAAGAATATAAGATCTAAAGAAGAAGAAGAAGAAGAAGAAACATACATTCATGGTTTTAGATACTGTTTGGACAGCGAGACATCCCACAATGAGACTGAACATGCACCTGAGTTTTGGGACAAGATGAGTTGGGAAATAGGCCAGGACAGAACAGGACATCGAACATCTTGAGTGTCGGTATACAAGGCGTCCCTCTCCACCGAAAAACTAGGACAGTAACAATTTAAAACCTAGATAAATCATCCATTATTATGTACTAAGCTCTCCTTCTCATCCCCTCTTTTTTACTTTGAACTTGAAATCACTGTAACCTCTCTCTGCCAAGTGCCCCACCCTGCAAAAGGAAATGGGATCCTATCCTATAATTGCAAAACTATACTTAGAGCTTTGATTATTTAAGTCTTAAATGCTTCCAACCATATCCATGAGACTCATTTAACACACAGTCTATACAATACCAAATCAAGAAGGATTATTGATGAGTATTCCAAGTCGCGTGATTATTGGGAGAATAATGATATGGGAAGCGCATTTGTAGACACAAAAAGTTCTCTATGCCATGTGGCACAAGGAAATTGATGCAACTCACATAATTGTTGCCAAAAGAGGGGGGTGGCAATAACAAAAGCCAATCACATAAATCTGAATCTACTAGAAATTTGTGGAATTGGCAGTCAAGAGGGGGCACTTATAGCAGATTGCATAGATGAAGCAGGGCCCACAAATTAGATTCTAAGGAATTCTCATGATCCTATAAGGCAGCCCCCCTCCCCCACAAATTGATCTGCCTCTACAGCTTTCCATTTAAGGTCTACTCAAATTGTCCAACTAAAAGAACAAGACTATAGACAGACTTAAAACATGTCTTCCATTCTTCACCACGTGCATGTGAAGTAGTGTAACTGTTCCAACATGTCGGTTTTAACTTGATACGGCAGCCTATCTCTTTCTGCAATAAGCCACACACAACCATATAGTTTATCGATAGCAACCCAACATGGATACTTCAAATATATCATTATCATTAGCTTATACAGGAAAATCAATTGACTAATATTGGTCTGAATGCCTTCTTTCAATACTAGCTGTGCCATAATTGAATGATAAAGCGACTAGGCATCTTAAACAACTTTTGCATGAGCATCATATTAAGGAAAACCACCAAGAATATCTATTCATCCCTATGTTCCTATTCACTTGTACATCCAATTCTAAAAATGTAAACCTTTTTTTCTTCATTTTCTGAAGTTACACTGCATCATCAAATAACTGCAAATTTATAAACCTCTGGAAATTTCCCAAATTTTGAAAAAAAAAAAAGGAATCCACAGGATTAAATCTAGGTCATGATTCTCTCATAGATTTTCATCAAAACAAATACAACAAAAAAATGATCTTTTTTTAATACGTTTTGTTGGGGGGAAAACCCAAGTCGTGCCAGTCTGAAGGCGCTCGGCCAAAGAGCGCCGACCAGAAAGGCGCTCGACCAAAGAGCGCCGACCAAGAGCAGCAACCCCGCCACAGGACACTCCGCTAAGCAACCGGCTCGGCTCAGCACCCGTGCCGGGCTCGCACCTTAGCCAAATATCCAATCTCCACCTAATCCTCTAAAGGATCTGACAACTAAATACATGACTCCACCACAATCTGCCACCATTCCTAGGTCATCAAGGCACGCGATCTCCGCAGGCATTCGGCATGCCCTATCATTAATGCATGAGACCCCCTCAGGCCTCCGATGCATTCGGTCATTAAATGAACACGGCTCAAGATGATCTCCGGATCACTGAATCATCAAAGCGTATGGCTCTCCCTGACCACCGGTTCACTCAGCAATCAATGCACTTGCCATCTACGAACCCCAGGCCCGCCACGGCCGGCGGTTCAACCACCCCAACGGGTCCGATCAACCGTGACAACTCCCTGACTCTGGCCTGATCCGGCCTTATTCTCCACAACGCCATTAATGAGCGTGATCGTGCCCAATTATCACAAAAGAAGACAAATTCCCCTGTCACCTCCCAGGTAACATAATATCTTCCTATAAAAGAGAACCTGGGGGAAAAGGGAAAGGGGACACTCAGACAAACACAAAAACACGGACACTCAGACAAACACAAAAACACGGACACTCAGACAAACACAAAAACACGGACACAGATACACAAAAAAGGGAGAACAAACATTCTCCTCCTGGACTCCCCACATATTAGCCCCCTCTGACTTAAGCTTCGGAGGGCCGGCGCCGGGAGGGCCGGCCACCGGCTTTCTTGCAGGATTCTCCAGGAGGACGCCACCAGTCGACGCACCGCCATCCACCGTCCCGGCAACGGAGCTCCTCCCCTCTCGGTTCGTGGCAGCCCCCGGGTCCAATTTCCAGCAACACGTTTCTTTTTCTAGCTAATAAATAGACGAATCGAAACCAGAATAATAAGAAAAAAGAAGGGAACCGAGATCAGAATAGGGCTCACCATGGCAAAAAGATTGGTGAAGCCATTAACCAGCGTGGGGATCTTGGTGAACCGCTGCTGGAATGCGTCGCTGAGGTTGTGCGCGGGGTCGGTGGAGATGACAAGCACGGACTGGCGGACCTGGGCGAGGAGGATCGCGAGGATCGAGCTGCACGTCGTCTTCCCCACCCCTCCCTTCCCCCCGACGAACACCCACTTGAGGCTCTTCTGCTCCAATATATTCCGCACCGTCCCCTCCGGCGCCTCCATCTCCATCTCTTTCTTACCCCTTCTTCTCTCTTGAAAAGAATAGATTATGATCTGGCTCGGATTTTGATTTCTATAGAAATATCGAGACGAACACGAACCTTTCGACCAGCGCAGAGCCGGGGAAAAAAAGAAGCCGGGATGGGACCAGGAATTGAGAAGATGGGAGAGACAGGAGAGACGGAGATTTGAGGGTTTTCTAGCTTTCCTCCGTTCACTTCCCAACCGGCTGGCCTTGATTATCAACGGCTGAGATCAATCTGACGGTGCTGGCCTTGATTATCAACCGGCTGGCCTTGATTATCAATGGGTCGGGACGGCCGGCCTGATCTTAATTTTGGATTCAGACACCACCAAAATGAAGATCGGGTCGGGTCGGATCGGATCCGGACCGAGTTTGGGTCGAGTCAGGTGCGAATCGGGTCAAGTCAGATCTGGGTCTGTTGCTGGGAGTCCAAACCGAGAACGATTGGCACAGCGGTGTGAACGGGGTTCCCTTGGAATTGCTTCGGTTGCGCTCCACCTTCCGCCGGGAAACCTGCAAGCAAGCCTCGCACCACTACCGGGGTAGTGGGGGCCCTCCGACGATCAAGTTATGGGAGATCGAAGGAGAAGGAGAGGTAGCAGGTAAGATGATACTCTGGAAAATCTTGCTTACCCTCCCCCTTCCCCCCCCCCAGCCGCATATATATCAGGCTGGAGGGTTTTTCCGGGGATTGGTCATCGTGTGGCGCGATGGGGTTGCCACTGACATGGTCGTTACAGGGCGTCGTGGGGCGGCGCTGGGTACGGCTATGGCAGGGCGTAGTGGAGCTCCGCTTTGCACGGCTGTTACAGGGGATCGTGGGACAGCGCCGGATACGGCCGTTGCAGGGAGTAGTGGAGCAGGGGGCCGCGGCGTGCCTCAGGGGAACAGTTTGTTGTTGTCAGGAGTTTGCCGACTCGGGGTCGGATCGCTGGATCAAGGGGTAGCCGACTCGGGGTCGGGCTGCGGAGCCGAAGATATCCGACCCGAGGTCGGATTGCTGGATCAAGGGGCAGCCGACTCGGGGTCGGGCTGCGGAGCCGAAGATATCCGACCCGAGGTCGGATTGCTGGATCAAGGGGCAGCCGACTCGGGGTCGGGCTGCGGAGCCGAAGATATCCGACCCGAGGTCGGATTGCTGGATCAAGGGGCAGCCGTAGTCTTCCTGGGCGCGCGTGCCGGTCACGTGGGGCATGGTGGCTAAGTTCCCCCGTAACAGTAGCCCCCCACTTCCGAGCCTGGAACCAGGAGGGGAACGGGTGAAGGGAGTGACGCTTCGAGATTGCCGCCATCCCTCGGAAAGGCGCGCGCGCTCCGAGCTCCCCACCTTCTTTATGGCGTATGGCGGTTGTCGCTGATCTGGCGGTCTGCGGATTTCGGCGGACATCCTTCCTTAATGGCGTCGATTCGCCTTTGGGGCGCGAACGATCCTTCGGCAGCCAGGCGTCCTCTGGCGTCACCGAGGCGTCACCCGCCTTTCCGCCTATTTAACCAGGGGCCCTTCCCCCGTCCGCCTTTCTCTTCACAGGCATCCTCGAGTTTCTCCCTTGTGCTGCTGCCATTGCCGTCGGACTGTTCGTTCGCTCCTCCTTTGACGCTCTCGGAGCCGTTCTGCTGAGGGTCTCCTCCGAGGCGGACGACCGGATTATGGCGAAGGTCGTGGAAGCGAAAGCTCAGATTACGGAGCGAGCGGAGGCGGCGCTGGCCGAGAAGAGCGCGGAAATCGGGCGTCAGGCGGTACAGGCCTATCGTCAGTCCGCCGAGTTCATCCGTGACATGTCGGACGCGGGGTCCGACTCCTTTGCCTTAGGCTTCGATGAAGGCCTGGCAAGGGTGTCCGCTAAATACCCCGGAATTGACCTGAGTGGGGTCTCCCTCCTCGACTCCCCTCCGATGCCATTGCCTGCCGATTCTCCAACCGTCTCCCTACCCTTCGCGGACGTGCTCGCCGTTCCAGACCCAGGGGTTCCTCCAAGCTGACTCTCTGTACTTTTCTTTGTTCTTTTCTTTGTATGTTGGCGTTTTGCCATGTTGTATGGGTCTCGGCCCTGATGCAACGAAAGTTAATGCAAACAAAGTGTTTCCTCATTTCACTTTCGTCCTTCCTCTTTTTAACTCCTGGTAGCGTCTCGCCGACTCCTGACTCTTGAAGTTCCTCCGGCGCTAGGCCAGGCATCCGAGGGTTAGGCCTCAGGAAATTCTTCCGGCGCTAGGCCAGGCATCCGAGGGTTAGGCCCCAGGAAATTCTTCCGGCGCTAGGCCAGGCATCCGAGGGTTAGGCCCCAGGAAATTCTTCCGGCGCGAGGCCAGGCATCCGAGGGTTAGGCCTCAGGAAATTCTTCCGGCGCCAGGCCAGGCATCCGAGGGTTGGGCCTCAGGAAATTCTTCCGGCGCCAGGCCAGGCATCCGAGGGTTGGGCTTCAGGAAATTCTTCCGGCGCCAGGCCAGGCATCCGAGGGTTCGGCCTCAGGAAATTCTTCCGACGCCAGGCCAGGCATCCGAGGGTTAGGCCTCAGGAAATTCTTCCGGCGCTAGGCCAGGCATCCGAGGGTTAGGCCTCAGGAAATTCTTCCGGCGCTAGGCCAGGCATCCGAGGGTTGGGCCTCAGGAAATTCTTCCGGCGCTAGGCCAGGCATCCGAGGGTTGGGCCTCAGGAAATTCTTCCGGCGCTAGGCCAGGCATCCGAGGGTTGGGCCTCAGGAAATTCTTCCGGCGCTAGGCCAGGCATCCGAGGGTTAGGCCTCAGAAAATTCTTCCGCTGGTCGGCCAAGGCTGTCGTTGGTCGCGCGCCTATCACTTGCCGCTCGACGGGGTTTCTCCGTGGCCAGCTGCGATCGTGTTTCTCCTCCTCTCGAAGTGTCACCTGGAGAACACCAGAAGGCCATTAAATGCTAATTGAGGCGTTACCTGGGAAATCGGACCGGCCAGTTGCTGCTTGCGAGGAGTGCCAGTTAAGCGGCCGCGATACGCGCGTTCTTCGAGGCGGATGCGGCCTGGGCGCATGCGGAGATACGGGGGCCGCAGGATACACGCCGCCCGGAGTGTCCTGCACGAAGAATACAATTAAGGAGAACGACGCTTAGGAGATCGTGGGGGGATAAGCCTCGAGAGCCGGAACGGCTCCGGATTCGATGTGCCCGCATTTATTGGAGCCACCCGCATCGGAACGACCGGGGGGCCACAGTTTGGCTATAAATATAAGCGTAGGTGCGGTGGAGCCTGCCAAGCCGGAGCTGTTCAGGTTGCCATGGGTCGTGGACCTCCTCTCCGGCGCGTGGCTGGAAAATCCCTGCCGGAGGAACGGGAGGCGCGCCACTCGCGACTTCCGCCAACTAGCCGTTTCATCTGGGATCAACGGGAAGATTCTCCCCGGTGGAACTCCGCCCTAGGCGTTTCATCCGGGATCACATCCCCCCTCTTTTCAGTCCCACCTCCCGATGGAGCTCTGCGCTAGACGCTTCATCCGGGATCGCGCCTCCTCGCGCTCTTCTCCCTTGTATTCCTTTCCTCCCCTTCTCCTGGGGAAGACCGGAATATCCCTTGGAGGTGGCGTTCCTCTAGAAGCAGTGTGAACTTCTTCTTCGTCCGCGCCGGCTCTTCGTCTTTTGCGTGAGGCGTCGATGGCGCCTCCGGGGGGAAGCACCCACGGCCAGTAGGATTGTAGCTGCTTCGGGCGGAGGGTTCGGGATCCCAGATCTTCAGCTCCACGGAGTTCCCACCTCTTCCTTACTTTCTTTACTCCCCAATCCCCCTCTGGGAATTCTTTGTAATCACACGAACACGCCATTGTAACCAGGAATTATTGAAATGAAAAGAACTATATATTTTTTTGAACTGTCTTTCTGGCTTTGTCTTTCTACTGGTAATATACCCGCAGGTTAGCGGAATTCCAGCTCCTTGGAATTTCTCGACCATCTAGGGCCTCCAACTGGTAGGAGCCAGGTCGGTTTACCCAGCGAACCCTATACGGGCCTTCCCAATTTGGCGCCAGCTTCCCACCTTCCGCGGGTTGAGATGCTTTGGTTCGCCTTAGCACCAGATCTCCGATTCTGAAAAGTTTGGGTCGGACCTTGGAGTTATAATATCGGGCCACCCTCCGCTGATACATCGCCATCCGAACCTGCGCCATTTCCCTCGCTTCTTCCAAGAGGTCCAGGTTCCCTCGGAGTTGCTCCGAATTGGCCTCGGGTCGGTGCGCGGCCACCCGGGGCGAGGGGAGTCCGAGCTCCACGGGGACAACCGCTTCCGTGCCATAGGTTAGGCTGAAAGGCGTCTCCCCGGTAGGGGTCCGATGCGTGGTCCGATACGCCCAAAGGACGTTCTCGAGTTCTTCGACCCAAGCTTGCCTCGTCCGACCGATTCGCGCCTTAATTCCTTGGAGGATTGTCCGATTTGTCACCTCGGCCTCGCCGTTGGTTTGGGGATGCGACACAGATGTGAACCGATGCTCGATCCCGAACTCCTCGCAGAAGTCACGGAAATGCTTGTTGTCGAACTGTCGACCATTATCCGAGATGAGGACCCGGGGTACCCCAAATCGGACAATGATGTTTTTCTTCACGAACTTCCGGACTTGCGCCTCCGTGATAGTGGCCAGCGGCTCTGCCTCCACCCACTTGGTGAAGTAGTCGATTGCAACAATCAAGAATTTCCGCTGGGCGGAAGCGACGGAGAATGGTCCAAAGATATCCATTCCCCATTGTGCGAAGGGCCAGGGTGCGATGATTGGTGCCAAGGGGACAGAAGGGACTCTCTGGACGTTGGCGTGGCGCTGGCAGGCGTCGCATTTCCGTACGTGACCCTTTGAGTCCTCCAACAAGGTAGGCCAATAATAGCCTTGCCTCATGATCTTGTGCGCCAAGGACCTAGCCCCCGAGTGCGATCCGCAGACGCCCTCGTGGACTTCGCCGAGGACGTAGGCCGCCTCCGAGGGGCGGAGGCACCTTAAGAGGGGGGCGGTAAACGAGGTCCGATACAGCCTCCCTTCATAGAGTACGTAGTGGGCGGACTTCCTGACAAGTCGCCGAGCTTGATCTTCGTCTTCAGGGAGGATCCCTTCGGCGAGGTAGGCAACGAGCGGGTCCATCCAAGACGGCTCCGGATCAATCGCCATCACCGCTCCAGCCTCGCCGATGCTCGGGGCATCCAGGGTCTCCAGATAGATTGCCCTCGACAAGTTGTGCGCCTCTGCGCCCACCAAGCGGGACAACCTGTCGGCCCTGGCATTTTCGCTTCTGGGGACCTGCTGGAGGTCGACGCTGCCGAGGTCGGGAATGAGTGCTTGCACCTTCCGGACGTAGTTCTGCATGGTCGGGCTCCGGGCCTCGAACTCCCCACGGACCTGCCCGACCACCCGCTGGGAGTCGGTGAAAACCTTCAAACGCCGGATGCCGAGCTCCCCGGTGAGTTTGAGTCCCACGACTAGGGCCTCGTACTCCGCCTCGTTGTTGGTCACTGGAAATCCAAACCTCAAGGCATACTCGGCTATCACTCCATCAGGACTGGTAAGGACCAGCCCGGCCCCTCCACCCTCGGGGTTCGACGACCCATCGATGTGAAGCGTCCAGGTCGGGAGGTCGAGGCTGGGCGTTTCCGGCGGTCTAGGTTCCGCCACCTGCACCGTGCACTCAGCGAGGAAGTCCGCAAGCACCTGGGCCTTGATGGCGGGCCAAGGCTGGTAGCAGATGTCGAACTCACCGAGTTCTATTGCCCACTTCACCAGCCGTCCCGCATTCTCGGGGTTGCTGAGGATCTGTCGTAGTGGTTGATCAGTTAAGAGGGTGACAGAATGGGCCTGGAAATAGGGGCGGAGCCTCCTGGTCGCGGTCAGCAGCGCGAAGGCGATCTTTTCAGCCTTCGTATACCGCGCCTCGGCATCCCGTAGGACCCGGCTGATGTAGTACACGGGCTTCTGGAGCTTTGCCTCTTTCCGAACCAGCACCGCACTGACCGCGGTTGGGGAGCCCGCCAGATAGAGGTAGAGCATCTCCCCTTCTTGCGGCTTGGACAGCAGGGGAAGAGACGCCAGGTATTCCTTGAGCTGGTCGAATGCTGCTTGACATTCGGCCGTCCAGAGGAAGTCTTTCGGGCGTTTTAACACCTTGAAGAATGGTTGGCAGCATTCGGCCGATTTTGCCACAAATCGTCCGAGCGCGGCGACCCTTCCAGCGAGCTCCTGAACCTCCTTCACTTTGGTCGGAGGGGACATACCTTGGATGGCCTTGATTTTGTCCGGTTTGGCTTCGATACCCCGCTGGTTGACAATGAAACCGAGGAACCTCCCGGCCGAAGCGCCAAAGGCGCACTTCGCTGGGTTCAGCTTCATGCGAAACTTCCGCAAGGTGGTGAAAGTCTCCTCCAGATCCACGATGTGCTGGTCTGCCTGGCGGCTCTTCACCAGCATATCGTCCACGTACACCTCCATATTCCGGCCGATTTGCTCTTTGAAGATTTTGTTGACGAGGCGCTGGTAAGTGGCGCCAGCATTTTTCAGACCGAAGGGCATTACCTTGTAGCAGTACAGCCCCCGGTCTGTTATAAAGGCAGTTTTCTCCTCGTCCTGTGGGGCCATCTTTATCTGGTTGTAACCGGAGAAGGCGTCCATGAAAGACAGCAGCTGATGTCCGGAAGTCGCGTCGACCAGTTGGTCCATCCGCGGAAGCGGAAAGCTATCCTTGGGGCACGCCTTGTTCAGGTCGGTATAGTCGACGCACATCCTCCACTTCCCGCTCGCCTTCCGGACAAGTACGACATTTGCCAGCCACTCGGGGTAACTCACCTCCCTTATGAATCCTGCCTCCAAGAGTTTGTCTACCTCCTGGTCGATCACCCGGATCCGATCCGGGGCACAGTGTCTCTTCTTCTGCTTCACTGGCCGGTGGGTCGGGTCGACGTTGAGGGCGTGAGAAATGACCTCCGGGTCGATCCCAGGTACATCGGCCGCCGACCAGGCAAATACATCGGCATTGGCTCGGAGGAATTCCACCAACCGGGCCCGAGCTCCCGGATCGAGATTGGCGCCGACCCGGACCGCCCGGTCCCGGCGGCCTTCCTCGAGGGAAACTTCGATCACTCCCTCGGCCGGCTCCCCCTGCCGCAAGGCCACCTCGTCTCTGGCATCAAGGGACTCGACGCTTAGGGCTTCTCCGGGCTTCTTCCCTTTGAGGGTCGCTAGGAAACATTGCCGTGCGGTCGGTTGGTCACCTCGGACCTCCCCGATCCCGGCCGTCGTGGGGAACCGCATGAGCAAGTGGTACGTGGAGACCACCGCGTGAAGGGCGTTCAGCCCGGGTCGTCCGAGGATAGCGTTGTAGGCCGAGGGAACACGGACGACCAAGAATCCGAGTCGCACTGTGGCTTCTGCGGGTGCGACGCCCGCAGTCACAGGCAGCTCAAGGACACCTTCCACCCGGACAGCGTCGCCGGTGAATCCTATGAGGGGGGTGGATATTTTGCGCAACGATTGTCTGGACAAGCCCAGCTTTTGGAAGGCCTCGTAAAACAAGATATCAGCTGAGCTTCCACTATCCACAAGAACACGCCTTACATCATAGTTTGCCATAGTGAGGGAGATTACCATGGCGTCATCGTGGGGGGTCTGAACCCCCTTTACATCCTCATCACAAAAGGTGATTACATTGCCGACCCTCTGCCTCTTTGCGACGGCCGCACCTGACGCCTCCGTCGAGCCCCCTGCGTTCCTCACGGGCCGGGGGCAGCCCCCAGTGATAGTGTGGATCACACCCGCGACGGGTCGATTCTGCTCCCGAGGCTCCGGAGGAGCCGGGTCGGCCGGACGCGGGTCTGCGGGGGGACGTCGGTCGCTCACATATCGACCGAGACGCCCCCGGCGGATGAGAGCCTCGATCTCGTCCCGAAGCTGGAAGCAGTCTTCTGTGTTGTGGCCGTGGTCTCGGTGGTACTCACAGTACGCCCGGGACGGCCTCTTCCCAGGGATCTTCCGCATCTGTCTAGGGGCCGGGAGGTCCTCCCGCCCCTTGATCTCCATAAGAATCTGGGCCCGGGGAGTCAGGAGAGGGGTGTACCGGTTGAAACGTCGGGGCGGAGAACGAGGGCGTGGGGCGCCGTGGTTCTTCGCCGGCGATGGGCTTCTTCGCCGGCGATGGGGCGTCGGGCTCCTCCTCTGGCGTGCCTCTTTCCGCCTTTTCTTCCCAAGCTTTGGAGGGACCTCGGCGGCCTCCTTGCTCCGGTGGGCGGCCGCCTCCTCGGCGTCCGCATACTGGTTCGCCCGGGACAACAGCTCTGGGAAGCTCCGTGGCAGGCGTTTGTCCAGGGAGAAGGTGAGTCTGCCCTTCCGGAAGCCACGCTTCAGGGCTGAAAGAGCTACCTCCTGACTCAGGCTCCGGACCTCCAGCGTAG
This sequence comes from Phoenix dactylifera, assembly GCF_009389715.1. Taxonomy (NCBI): domain Eukaryota; kingdom Viridiplantae; phylum Streptophyta; class Magnoliopsida; order Arecales; family Arecaceae; genus Phoenix; species Phoenix dactylifera. The sequence goes on from NC_052405.1 coordinate 18,001,775, forward strand.
CCCTGTTGAAGCGGGTAAGATAATCCCGCAGGCTTTCTCCCTCGTTTTGCCGGACATCAAAGAGGGAGTCGGAGACCAGTCGCCGCCGGCTACTGACGGCGAAATGAGTGACGAAGAGGCGAGTGAACTGGTCGAAGGACCGGATTGAGTCAGCCTCCAGCCCGGCGAACCATGCCCTCGCCGGGCCACGGAGGGTTGCCGGGAAAGCCTTGCAGAGAAGGGGATCTGATGCTCCGTGGAGGAGCATAAGGGTCCTGAAACTCTCGACGTGATCCCGCGGGTCCGCCGCCCCGTCATAGGGCTCGATCGCCGGCATTTTGAACCCCGGCGGATTCGGGGTCCGCAGGATCCTCGAGGCAAGCGCTGGCTGGGAGGAGATCTCTAAGTCGGCGAAGGGATCTTTGGACTGGCCCTTCAGGACCTGGAGTTGTCGGTGGAGATCGTCCACCCGCCGGTCCAGGGAGCGCGACCGGTGGGTGGGAGACAAGGGGCGGCGAGAGGGGGACCGACTGGAGCGCGGGTTCCTCGAGGACTGGGGGGTCTGGGAACGCGCCCGGGCCCGCCTCTCGGACCCCGCGCAGCTCCGGCGGGAAGGTCCCGGCAGAATGGAGCGTGCTCGAGAATCCTCCTCGCGCCGGCGCTCTTCCCCATGGGAGAGGAAGGAGCGCGGGTTGAGGAGGACAGGCGAACGCTCAGGCAGCGGCGGCTCCTGAACCCGCTGCGGCGCCCGGGACATCGCACCCTGCAGATTCTGCACCGCCTCCGCGAGGGTGCGAACCTGCTGGGTTAGCTGGTCGAACTGGGCGGCTTCGACCGTCTGAACGAGCGGTGGGGAGGTGGAGTGTTGCTGAGAGTGTGTTGGAGATGCAGCGGCCCTCCGGCCAGAGGCGCGAGAGGCCCCGCGACCGGAAGCATGGGAAGCTCCACGACCACCTCGCCGTGCCATTACGATCGCTCTGAGATCCGGGCCCTTCCTCTAGCGCCAACTGTTGCTGGGAGTCCAAACCGAGAACGATTGGCACAGCGGTGTGAACGGGGTTCCCTTGGAATTGCTTCGGTTGCGTTCCACCTTCCGCCGGAAAACCTGCAAGCAAGCCTCGCACCACCACCGGGGTAGTGGGGGCCCTCCGACGATCAAGTTAGGGGAGATCGAAGGAGAAGGAGAGGTAGCAGGTAAGATGATACTCTGGAAAATCTTGCTTACCCTCCCCCTTCCCCCCCCCAGCCGCATATATATCAGGCTGGAGGGTTTTTTCGGGGATTGGTCATCGTGTGGCGCGATGGGGTTGCCACTGACATGGTCGTTACAGGGCGTCGTGGGGCGGCGCTGGGTACGGCTATGGCAGGGCGTAGTGGAGCTCCGCTTTGCACGGCTGTTACAGGGGATCGTGGGACAGCGCCGGATACGGCCGTTGCAGGGAGTAGTAGAGCAGGGGGCCGCAGCGTGCCTCAGGGGAACAGTCTGTTGTTGTCAGGAGTTTGCCGACTCGGGGTCGGATCGCTGGATCAAGGGGCAGCCGACTCGGGGTCGGGCTGCGGAGCCGAAGATATCCGACCCGAGGTCGGATTGCTGGATCAAGGGGCAGCCGACTCGGGGTCGGGCTGCGGAGCCGAAGATATTGAAAGTGAATCCTAGGTTCTTCGGTGTTAAGCATGCGGATTTTTTTTTTTTTTAAAACCATGGCTGAACCTGATCGGGTTGCCTACGTACCCCTTCATAAGGGGGATCAAGCCATACGTAGTTCTTTTTAAGTTTTAAAATGCAGCGAAAAAATCGAATCAAACAATTTAATTCATGCATGCTTACAAGATCAAATCTAGAAATCAGCACCTTAAGAACACATAGGATTATGCCGGAATCGTTTAAACAATTATGCTAAAACTTTCATGCATGATTAACTATCAGATCTGAAACTTAAGAACTCTATTCCGATTAATCTCCGAATATCCATTGAATGGATTCTGGAGATATCTCCGTGAGGAGCCCCAAAAGAGGGTAAAACCTCGGGGAATCAGACCTAGATCTTGACACCATAATAAAAGATTAATGTAGGATTAATACCTTTTATGATGGATGAAACTTGTGGATCTGATCCTCGACTTCGCAGCCACGCACACGAATGGCCTCTACGAGAAGTCCACGCGAAGTTCCTGAAGAGATCCAATCCTGCGGAAGTGCTAGCTTGCGCAGAATTTCTTGAGGCTGAAATTTGATCTTCCAAACACTATCAACTTTTGATCCGCCTTCTTGGAAGAACTTGGAGGAAAGGTTTAAAGGGATTGAAGAGGACTTAGATCTGATCTAAAGACTCTTATCAGGGACCCCTAACACTAATGGCGCGATGGACTTAGAGGAGGAAGAAGTCAGCTAGATTGAATGCAGAATTTTTCCATGCATGAACTAGGGTTCCTCTCTTTTCTTTTTCCTTTTTTCTTCTTCTTTTTCTCTCTTTTTTCCTTGAATTCGACCACCAGATGATGGAGGTCCTTTTAATGTTGCTCTCCTACCTAACTTCATGCCAACCATCCCATATTTGTGGAGGATTTTGTGGGGTTTTGAATTTTGAATTCAAAATTCAAGTTCATGTGCCATTACATGATGAAGCTTGATCTAATCTAAACCATTCATCATGTTGCCACTTCCCTCTTTCAATTTCGAAATTCCCATGCCCCTAATCAGATTAGAGGGTCACGTGGTGATTTTGTGGTGATTAAATTCGAAATTCAACCTTAATTAGAAGTGAGATAAAGATAAGGATGGCATATGTCATGAAGAGAGAGAATTTGATCTTATCCAATTCTTTTCATGAATTTATCTCTCCATTTCGACCCATCTAATGATGAAAGAGGTCCCTGATGTTGCCAAGTGTCCCATGGCACCATTAAATAAATTAAATTAATTTTTAATCATATTAAAAATCAATTTATGGCGCCATGCATGGATATGTGACAAGTGGATTTCAAGATCCGAATAGTTTCAGATCAAACCCATTTAATTTAATTAAATCCTAACAATTAGAATGATTCAATTACCATGGGTTGAACCTAATCCAATTAGGTCAATCCCTAATTAAGCACAAATTTAATCTAATTTAATTTGGTCAACGTAAGTCCTCTTGATTCAGACCTAATCCAATCAGGTCAAAAACCCTGATTGAGCCCAGAATTGAATCTAATTCAATTTGGCTCATCCTTAGTCTAATTACTCAATCCAATTGAGTTCATTAGCAATCTAATTACTAATTAATCCTCCGATAATTACTTTAATTATTTTATAAGATAATTTGCCAATCGAATTGACCAAATTACCCCTGAATGATTCTTAATCATTCATCAGCCTTCTTGATCAATCAGGAATCTTCTATGCGTGTGACCTCATAGGTTCAAACCTAAGCCGGTAGTATAGGAACGACTTCCTATACTAATCGATGTGACCATCTAGCAATGGTACCCGACGTCCGAATAGGCCGAATATATGCGAAGCAAATATTCTGAAACCCTGAACTATGGTTACTGTATAATTCAATCCCTTTGACTCTTAATGCCAGGATGACTTAGAGCTCACTGTCAACCCTATAATTAGTACATCCATTATGTGATTAACTTTAGATATCCCGTGACTCCTCACTGAGATTACCCTGGCCAAGGTTTTGCTAAATTAGTCACAAGACATTATCTCCTGTTTGCAGGAGGGGTCAATTCCATCTTGACTCACAACTGACTACGCAAGTACTTGACTGCACCCAGTGACCTTCCGTCACTGAATTAGAAATTCAGGTAGTCCGGTACCAAAGTATAGTGAGTTGCTTGCTAGTCACAGGCTGCGGTCTCAGGTCAGAGGGCCAAACTTATACCCATATCCACTCGGAACATCTCTCGACAGTAGAGCGTTCCGGAATTGGTCACGTTCAGTGAAATGTACTCCTACACTTCACCTGTATGGCATACCAGTGTCTCCACACTCCTTGGTTAAGAGGACAACCAACGTATATGTCACACAACGACCTAATCTCGATAATGTTGTCGTCCTAGTAACAACATATCATTTGGTCGCGAACAAGTTTAAGGACTCAAAGATAAATCCTCCTTTATCATAACATAAGTCCTAAGGACTTCATCATATAAGAGTTCATTTGAAGATGAAATGATGAATAATGCCAAATAATACTTTATTAATTTGTCAATTTATTTACAATATTCAATCATCAATATGCTGACGATTGACATTTAGGATACAATTCCCAACAGATATCCGACCAGAGGTCGGATTGCTGGATCAAGGGGCAGCCGACTCGGGGTCGGGCTGCGGAGCCGAAGATATCCGACCCGAGGTCGGATTGCTGGATCAAGGGGCAGCCGTAGTCTTCCTGGGCGCGCGTGCCGGTCACGTGGGGCATGGTGGCTAAGTTCCCCCGTAACAGGGTCAAACCAGGTTTCTGCATTCTATCCAACATTACCAAATGCCTTCTTTTTGGCAATATGAGTAAAGTATTAAGAGGTCATTGCTTGGTACAGTAATAACGGGCTTGGATTGACAAGCATGATGGCACGTTTTGAGTCGTCAGGCAGCCACTTTGTAAAAAGTATTAGATATAAAAACTAAAGGTCAGATTTGTCCTCTGGCTTCATGCTACATAAGATCTATCCTTCAAGTAATTAATCGAGTCAGGGCAAAGAGGGAAGCTAGGGCTGGCTCCACCATTAACCTTTTTGAGAGATTTTATTAAAAGGTCCGCACTATCCATCTACAACTTCTTTTGGGAAAACCCATCCTCATTCCTACCCAAGGTTTCGTAGCCTCTGGTGCCGCACCAAGTCGATGCATCCGGAGAGCCCGAAGCTACAATGCAAGACCGCGATGGTGGTAAGATTGCGCACGTCTTCACCGCCGACTAGCCCAAAGTAGAGCCCCACTTTATTTCGCCAAGGTTCCTCCAACATGTCTTCATATAGATCCCCTTCCACGTTCGCCATCTTCGAGGCGGCCCTTCACCTCTCTCGGGTATGCATTTCATCTGCACGATTTTGTTGCTCTCTCTCCCCCCTATATGTTTTTTTTTCCTTCGTTCCGGATCAAAATACATATTTTTCTTGCACGCTGGCCCTCACTCCTCAATCCTCATGGAAAATAGACTGACGGAGGCTCAGAGCGATATCCGCTGCAGGCTACGGCTACAGCTTGTGGGCCTGCAGGCTGTGACTGTGGCCATAAATGGATAATCCGAGTTCAGGTCGGGTGGGATTAGGTCCTTGGGTAAACGATCCAAAATTAATCTAAAAAAAAGGGTCAGGTCGGGTCAAGATTCAGTAAACCCAGACCTGACCCGAAAACAGAATGGGTCCAATTTTAGAATCCGACTCGGACCCATAGGTCCTCTAAAACGGATCAGGTTGGATCTAACTGGGTTGGGTCGGGTTGGATCGAGTCACAGTTAACCCGACCCATTTGCAACCTTATCTGTGGCGTCGTTTACCCCACCAGCAATAAGTCAAATCTTTTAATATCTCAAATTATTCTCGACTTGGGTGTTGTTTTGATAGAAATAAAATAAATAATAGATTCTATAATGTATTACTATATTTGAAATAAGAGATGATAAAATAAATAGTAGATTTCATACATATTTTATTGATACAGAATGTAAAAAAAATACAAAAGGGACAGTATTCCGGATGGTATTTCTTTTTCATAATAAATTACTAAGTGGAGGTAATCTAAAATTATCATTGTTTAACAATAATAACTCCATTTATATTATAATAATGTATACTAATTATATTATATAATTAATATATTAATTATATTAATATGTATTATAGTAATAATATATAAATATATTATATTTAAAATATTATAAATATATCAACATGTTATATTAATATATTATACTTAATATTATTTTACTATTAATTAAATAAATATTAATATTAGCATCTATTTATTATATATTAACTATAATAAGCATTAATATATTTATTATTTAATATATTATTTATATTAATGTAATATGTATTTATAATATATAATAAATTTATATTCATTATTTATAATAGTTATTACAATTAATATATTTATATTTATAATTAATATATTAGTTTGTTGCCACCCTTTTTGTCCCGATTCGGCAAGCAAAGAAACTTGGGATTTCTGCGGATCTCAGTTGGTCAAGGCAGTCACCATGTTTGCCTAGGCGAGGCTAGATGCGTACACGAGCATGCCACCAGTATTAGGCTAGTTGGAAAAATATGTGTCGAAGGGTGAATAGAGAGTAATGTGGGTCCAATTACATTGACTTTCAAAGACTTTTGGCACTATCACACCACCGTTCAAAGGAGATAGAAATGGATAGGAGTGTAGCACTAGGTTACAATTGAAGGATGTAGCGTTGGACTATAATAGGAGTTTAGCACTGGGCTATGTAAGGGTATAGCATTGAACTATAATAGGAGTTTGATTACTTGCGAACAAAAAGTATTTCTTAAGCAAGTCATAAATATTTTCCATAAGTGAATCAGTTGTATATATATAGTCCATAAGCGGTTGGATACAATAATAAAATAAATCTTTTTATTTACCCGTAATTATAAATTTTCTAAACTTAATTTACGGTAGTGAATTTTCTGATTTTATTTGTAATACTAGACGTTCTAGATTTATTTCAACTGGATGCTATTAATTTTTGGACAGATGAAGAATACATAAACCTTCAACCTGGTGGCTAACAACTGATCTATTTAGATTTGATCACACAGATAGAAAAGACGAGGTGGCAAATGCGCTCACCTATTGGCCCATTAGAAGAGTTTGCCCTGCATGGAGATATAATTTTTTAAAAAAATAGAATTACAAAATTTTAACTTCAAACATTTTAAAATATATTTTTATTATATGGTATATAAAATAAAATAACTAGTGTATTCGTCATCGTCGAGTCCACAATGCACGTGTCTAGTCTAGAATGGGGATTCTATTATGTGGTCTTCTTTCGGAGGAAAATCTTAGATGGCCACTCGGGATTTGTCACTTTGGAAGGGATGCACCCGTCTTTGGCTGGTTAGGAACGTTGGCATGTTTGAGGGGAGGTGGTCGCCTCCGAGAATAGTGGTGGATAGAGCGTCGCGACATGCAAGGAAGGTTATTGCGGCTGCTGCCATATTTTCTTCTAGGATGGCTAGGGACATCTGGACTACTCTTCACGCTGTTTCAGTGCCCCGATTTGCCCTTCTTTCTTGGATATCCCCACCTCTTGGCTATCTCAAAGTAAACTTCGACGGCAGTAGGGGATGGTGTGACTGGAGAGGTTGGATTTGTGATCAGGGACCACTATGATCAGGGACCACTGCCCGATTTGCCCTTGTTGCTTACTACAGGAGGGTGGCGTACACCAGGGCTTACAGTAGTTGGAGCAGAGTTGCGGGCTGCTTGGGAGGGTTTATCCTATGCCAGACAAGTGCTTGGTGTCGAGCGGGTGTACCTCGAGGGGGACTTAGCGGTGGTGATCGATTGGATCCGAGGGGCGAACAGGTATGGTGATGGTCATCCTCTTATCCGGGAGACTCACAGGATGGTTCAGTTGATGAGCGGCTTTCAGGCAGATCACGTATTTAGGAAGGCGAACAGGGCCACAGACTGGGTTGCCTCTTTTGTTGCCTAGCACCTGGAGATTTTTTGTGGACGTCTGCATTAGATGCTTCTTCTTCTTTATTGTTATTACTTTTCCGTGATTTAATTGGTTGTATTTACGTTAGACTTATAAGAATGGGTAGCCATTTTCATCATTAAAAAAAAAAGAAAAAAAAAGAAAAAAGAGAAAAAAAAAGAGGATGCACCCGTCCCCCAAAAAAGCGTCCGCTCCGGTTGCCCCCCGTGAACCGATAATCAAAAAGGTCTTCTTCGTGATACTGTAATCAATCCTATCCATAAAATCCTTCTCCCGTGCCCCAAGAATCCTTCCATTGCCTTCCAAATGGCTTCTCTCCACCCTCTCCACTCTTCTCTCCCCAAAAACCACCACGAAATCCTCCTTCTCCGCCTCCCTTCCCGCCGCCTCTCCCCGCCAATGCCGAGACCACGCCGCTATTTCCCCTTCCCCTCTCGTCGCCTCTCTTGCCGCAGCTTCAGCAGCAGCAGCCCCTCAGTTGAAAGGTAATGGAGGAAAAAAGAAAAAGATAAGATCTTGTGCTTAAAAGTCTCACCTTTAGAAGAACTTTATTTATTTATTTGAAAAAAATTGGATTTTTGATCCGCAGGGTAGAGGAGGAGAAGCGCAAGGCCTCCGGAAAGCGCCGGAGGGTCCATATCCGGGTGCGCCTCGACCACCAGGTCGAGTTCGGGGAGCAGGTTGCCGTCCTCGGCTCCACGAAAGAGCTCGGGTTGTGGAAGAAGCAGGTCCCGATGGATTGGACGCCGGAGGGGTGGGTCTGCGAGCTCGAGCTTTGCGGTGGAGAAGTGCTTGAGTATAAATTTGTGATTTTGATGAAAGGAAGGAAGGGTATGATATGGGAGGATGGAGATAACCGGGTTTTAAAGCTCCCTGAGGAAGGGATGTTTGATATGGTCTGTCGCTGGAACAAGACTGGCGAGGCTGTGGATCTTTCGGGGGCTGCTACTGATGAGGTGGTTGAGGAATTGGACAGTGAAAATGGTGGAGGTGCACCTGCAAGTGAAGATGGTGGCGTTGTTTCAGAATTGGAGCCGAGCCCTTTTGCCGAGCAGTGGCAAGGCAGGGCAGCTTCATTCATGAGGTCTAACGAGCATAAGAGCTGGGAGGCTGAGAGGAGATGGGACACTGATGGGCTTGATGGTGTTGTGTTGAAGTTGGTGGAGGGTGATCGGGTCGCCAGGAATTGGTGGCGCAAGGTATGTTTGCATAATTTAAACATTCAGTTAGAGTTTTAAGTAATGTTTAAACCATTTATATTATTAGGGCTTCTAGTTTAATTTTTAAGGTATATATGGCAATTTATGGCATCTTCAAGTAATCATAATCAAATAAAATCTCGATATTCACCTGCAGGCTTTATCCAATTTATCCAGTCAGTCTGTATTCGGAATCAAAGAACGAGCAATTAAAGCGACTAATGCCTCTTTTGAATTGCTCGCGGCTTGAGATCAGTCCTCTGTGGGTGGATGCCTTTCACAAAAGGTTTTGATAAAGGGAATGCACCTAAATCTATGACTAATCACAATCCTAGCTAAACAAGAGAAATGCCTCTCACAAAATGAAGGAATAAATCCTACGACTTGGAAGAAGTCTAGGTAAAAAGGGAAGAAAAAGCTTGATATATAGATCATAGATAGATCTACATTATATCATAAAATAAAGCCAACATAGAAAATTTTGGCATGATCTTTCTTTATTTTGCAAATTTCGAGCTATTTGTGGAGCCCCTCCAAAAAAAATAAGGAAAATGAGATATGAAAAAGGAAGCACACCTTATTTAGGCTTGGATCTTCCTTTAATCATGCTGAATCGGTGTAATTTTTGCCGTGGGGAGAAGAGGGAGACATTTAGAAAAAAGAAAAAATGTCGGGAAGACCTTCTTGGGCCTTTCCAACATTCTCTTATGATAAAACAAAGAAAGGGAGAGGGTGGCCGCTTCCGAATCAGCCCGACTCGGTGCGAACCATCCGGTTCGCACCGAGTTTGAATGGAACCGGCCTGTTCACGACTGGTTCGGTCGGTTCTTGCCCTTTCCGACTAGTTCCGGCCGGTTCGGAACCGATCCCGATTTTAAAAGCCGAATCAGTCCGGTCTCCCACCGGGTCGGCTCAGTATAGGCCAAACTGGGCGGTTCGGTCTGTTTCTGTTTCAAGAGTCATCTAGGATGGTCAACCATTTGCTTTGATACTATTTGCTAGGTATACAATGACTTCTAATACTAGAAGGACTTGATATACATGTTGGAACCCAATTCAACCTAGAAGCTTAAGCTATTAAGTTTTGTGCCCAATCATCTATATTAATCCTTCACCTTCCACAAACTATTCCATACATAGGGTCATGGTAAGCCACCATCGATCTCCATGGTTTACTCTGATGTACCTTTCCATCCATGGATCTCTTCTTTTCTAAAGATGATGATGATAAAACACCTTGCTACCACAAATCATCACTTGGGCTGATTACAAGAAAACCATGCACTTGATCAAAGCTGAAGACAATTGATCTCATCCAAATAGATTCAGATGAACAGGATGCTAAGTTGGCCATAATATATGTTTTTTATGTGAGGTTTTGCCGGATGATGTTTTGCCAATAGAGGAGTTTGTCTTTGTTTTTCTTTCTGGAGTTTATACAATCTCTCTCTATGTGGCTTTTTTGATAAGTTAGGAAATGGTCAAGTTAGACAATGATTACATGTTCCAGTCCAGAGGGTGTGGGCCCATGAAACATTAAAAGAGAAAACCTACAACAAGTCAGTAGGTTACATGGTATCCATATTTAGTCTCTCTTGTAAGATGTTATGTATTGTGGGGCTTTCTTGTATCTGTACCCAATCACATGCTCCTTGCTCAACAAGAGGGTGCTCTTCGACATCAAATCTAGGAAATTGCACAAGGCCTCGAATTCCCCAAGCCTTGGAGGCCTGCTTACTGTCATGGTCTAGGATATCATGTTGCAGTCCAGCTTGAGCTAAACATCCTTAATGACTCTTATTTGCATCTTCTAGAAACCCAAGAGCATAGAGTTTCAATGAGCAACTACTCTTAGGCATTTTATTAAACAAATTTGCTTCAATATCTAAAGGAGTATGATTAGCACCAAAATTCATGATTGCATTTCGGGTGTAGCTGGTGAAGGTCATTCCTAATTTTAGTTAGGATCTCCTAATACTTTATTAAAAAAGAAAAAAGTTGGTCTTACTTTTGAGACTTGGGCATCAACAAGCAAGGCAGTGCTACATTTAACTACTATAGAGAAAATGACGGCAGTAGGGCTAATTTGTTTATTAAATCAAAATGCCAGGCTGATTGTCTTAAATGTGAAAAGGGGACTATCTTGTCATGTGTAGCAAAATAACGGACCCTCATGTCAAAATCCCTTTTTTAGTTGTTATTTGGTTGTCAAAGCTTCTGCCTTTCAAAAGAAAGGCGCCGGATATTTCTTTTATTTCTAGCTAAAGATAATATTTGTTATATTAACACTTACAACAAGTGCTTGTATGTACACATCAAACAAAGCATCTGTAATATAGACTTGAAAGGAGACATTATATGATTACCAAAAAAAAAGAAAGGAGAATTTCCACAACAGTTTGGAAGAAAGATAAAAAAACATGCATTATAAACTTCTCTATACATGCAAAACTATTATTTCGGACAAAAAGAACAACTATTTAAAAAATTACTTATTATTCAAAAGAATCCTTTCACTTGCATACTAATAAAAGGGATGCTGTTGGTGGAAGTGAAGCATCCGAGTAATCCACTATGCTTGACATCATTGGAGTAGTATTGACAAAGTTATATTCTAGGCTAGTTTCTGCATTCATTGCATCTTGTAAAACTTTCATTGCTATTAACGTGGAAGGCCTTTCATTGGTATCCATTGTAAGTTTCATCATCTCAATGACTTCTTCTCCATGCAATTGCAGATCCTTGCTATGATTGCCAATGGGATCCAAGAATTTGTTTGCTTTAACCTTTTCTTGCAATAAGCTAACTAGGTTAACTCTTCCATCTGGGAATAGTCCAGGTTCTTTCTTCCACACAATTTCCATGACTACAGCACGAAAGCTATAATACCAGGTGTTCCCCATTACCACATGGCTCCCATACCTGTTAATCAGCTTGAACGGCCCAAATCCGACACCTTAGCATGGAACTTGTCATCTAGGAGGATAGTTTGTGGCTTAATATCTAAAAGAGCAATTCCTTGCCAACAGTCTTCATGAAGATAAGAGTCCCTTGGCCATATCAGAGATAATCTTACATCTTGTTTGCCAATCAAGAGCAACATCTTGATTTCTGTAGAAGATCCACTCATCCAATGATCCATTGGGCATATATTTGTAGACTAGAAGTCTTTGTGATCTCTCAGCATAGAACCCTATCAACCTAACTAGATTGATGTGGCGAATGCTATCAACCCTCTTGACTTCTTCTAAGAATTCTTTCTTTCCTTGACCAATGCCATCCAAGTGCTTCACTACAACTCTAATGTCTCACAAAGTTCCCTCAGAAAAGACCCAAAGCCCCCTTTTCCAATTTTTATGGAAGTTCTTAGTAGCTACCATTTTTCAAAAGAAATCATGGTGGGCATTCTTGCTACTTGATTGAAATAATCATCCTCTCCCACCTTTGAAACTTTTCTTCTCACAAATACAACAATAATGCCAACTATAAGGGATACACCACGTAAAACTCCAAGAATGGAACTTAGTGTCATTGTCTTATTGGCTAGTTGAGGACTATGAGCCATAGGGATGATCTACAATGCAACAGTAATGTCAACTATAAGGGATGCACCACATGAAACTCGAGCCATTGTCTTATTGGCTGATTTAGGACTATGAGCCATAAGGATGATCTACACTTTAATGTATGCGAAGGAATTATGTTTTTCTAAGTCAAGTGTGATATTCTTTAGAGAAAACAACTGAGACAAGCATCACTAGAAACATTCTTACGGTACTTGAAAGAAGCGGTTTTGTAAGAACAATTATTCAGGCATGCCTACTTGCAACTCTCTTCATTCATCTGGTTAAGGACTGCATCATTCTTATCAACATAAATGAAGAAACATTGATAAGAGCACGCTTTGTATCTTTCCTCAAAATAACTATCATAAAATTTCTCCTTTCCTTTTTCAATAATCATATATTGTCACCTTTCAAGTCGACATTGCAAATGCTTTGTTTGGTGTCTACATGCAGACACCATGCAGACACTTCATTAAGTATTTAATGTAAGAATGTTATCTTTATCTACAATTGAGAAATATTTGGCATCTTTTTTGAAAGGTGTAAGCTTTGACAACCAAATAATCACAAAATAATAAAAAAAGGGATTTTGATGTCAAGATCCCTTACTTCACTATGAATGACAAGATAGTCCTCTTTTTTACATTTATAGCCATTCATGCCCTACAATTGACTTGGTAAAGTCTCCTTTGAGAAATAGTGCACTTAGGGTTTTAAATCTCGATTCGAGAGGAACCCCGCAGTTGGTATAGTACCATTTCTATGAGGAACCCCATAGGGTGTGTTTAGTCCAAATAAGGTATGCGTTGGGAAGATCTTAGATACAAGGTTCACCAAATCGGTATTGGAATCCGTGCTGGTCGGCAGCCAGTTCGATACCGTACTAACATACGGTATGGAGAGGCATGCCGAAACTCGTACCAATCGGCGGCTGGTTTGATACCATACTAACACAATACGAAGAGGCATGCTAGTTAATTTTTTTAAATATTTTTTAAGTTTGAATTATTGGTAATCAATTTTTTCAACTTTTTCTATGATTTTAAGTATAATTTGATATTTTTTGATGTTTCTATGATCTCGATACACCTTAAATGATTTTGATGTTTTAGAGTGATGTAAAATATAAAATGATTAGTAAGATATTGCATACTACAACAAGCAATATGAAATATCTTAAAATCAATTAATGAGATGCAAAATATAAAATGATATAATCAATTATATAAACTTAAAGTACAACATATATACTAATATATAAAATCTCGTCGAGTGGTGATATCTGTGGTAGCTATTCGGATTATTAGCACAATTAGGAGGCACATTAGCCCATCCTTCTAACCAAGTGGTGTCGCAGTCCTGTATGTTCATCCTATAAAGAACGCGCTCTAGGTATAACCAGTCTTGGATCTCTTACTAAAGTTATGACTTTGTGAGTTGTCCTTTAACTGATAATATGGTTGTGAAGGAGCCCATCTGAATGTACCGGCAACAAAATTCGACCCGTAAGATGCTCTGGATTACGTAGGATAGTAGCCACGAAAAGACGATGTTTTAAATGCACCATATCTATATCTGTATCCATATAGGTCATAGATTGCCTGTGGCTGCAGGTAATAGGATCTAGTGTATGATTCAGAATCTAATACGTCTATGGATCCTACTTCACGTGCGAAGTCATCTGCAGCTGCATTGTGTCTTCCTGAATGATCTCGAGCAACTTGTTTCTTATATGCAATCGGATCCTCGCGGGCTCCACCAGATCGTGCACTGTGGTCTTTATCCTTTGCAGCATGGGTACACTGGGATTGTCTCTAAATCTGAGTAAACTTGCTCCTCCTCCACACTCTCCATCAGGGTTGCAATTGCCTTTCTTTTTTATTTTTTTGCTGCGTTGAGTAGCTGCTTGCTTTTTCTTCGTGCCACTCTGTCTGGCTACGCTGGAAGGATGGATGTCGCCCTCCTGATTGAGTCGACTGGATAAAGTGGTACCCTCACTTAAGCAACTCGATCATATTTCTAGAAGCAAGGTGGTACCGGTTCTCCAGCGGCTTGAGTCGGTACGGGCCGTGTCGGGCCGGTATCGACGAGGGCACGGTACTGTGGGAGAAGAAAAAAGAGAGAAGGGAAAGAGAGGGAGAGAGGCTGGCGGATGCTGGTGGAGGGCCGCGGGGGGCGGCAGAGGCCGCAACCAGTTTTTCTATTTCGAACGAAACAAGGGCTCAATCACGGCTCAGGGAAATCGGCCAAGGCCTCGCCCCTTGCGGCCTTCGCTAGCAGCCTCACCTCTCTGCTTCGAACAAAACAGGAGTCCGACTACGGCTCAGGGGAACCGGCCACGACCTCGCCCCCTACGGCCTTCACCGGCCCCTAGCAACCCTCCACTAGCATCTGCCACCTCTCCCTCTTCCTCCTTCCCCCACTTACTCTCTCCTCCGGTTCTGGCATGCATTTTTTTTACAGCCGGAATCGTACCATTGAGCCACCGGTACGGCTCGAAACGGCAAAACCGTCCGGTTCGGGACGGTTCTGCCGACCTTGTCTAGGAGAATGTCTCGGACAGGAGTCATGTGATGACCGACTCTTCAGTGACACTTGTGGTGTGGCTGATCAGTTAAAAGGATGCATGGAATATTGTGATTTGCCCATTGCCTTGCATCGACCCTTGCCTCGCTTGCTACGAAACTGGCCGGTGTGGAGGCGATCCTGGCTATCAAGCTTCAGCTCGCTGGCCCACAAGTCATCTGATCATAGGATTATCCTCAACGTCAACGAAAGATTGGATCATATGTGTACTTTGGCCCCATTTTCTTTTAAATGCACTTCAATCTCAACCTTAAATTATAGTGAACATATATAAGATGGTTGAGGCGTTTCTGTGTCTGACAATTCTTCTGCTTGCCATGGATGAGGGCGAAGGTGGACTAGTTGCGCTCACCCCTACTCGAGCAGACCGTCTGAGAGAGGATCCGGATAGCTAGCCACTTAAGATTTTTTGCGGAAAAACCAAAATGAATCCTTCATCAGCTGCTAAAATATCAAAGAAAGTTATATATAAGATAGTATTATATTAATAACCATCTAACATCAGGTAATAGTTAATATTGATATGTAATATTTCTGGATTCATACTTTTCTTATTTATGATAGCTGTCGGACTCCAAAGCTCTTCGTGTCCTCTCTAAATATTTTCGTCTGTGAAAATGAACCATGTTGTAACAAGTTAATCATTTAACTTATGCATGCCACTTAAGTTAACTTATCTCTCTAGACATAGAGCTGCGTCTTCTAGATTAGACTCCATCGTATAAATCACATTATGTAGAGTGACCAGAAGTTCGTCATCCATATCGATTTCTGGTACGATGTACTAGAATCTTGGGTTTAGGTAGCATGTTGCAGATAGAGTTCGTAATTATTTTAGTAAAACTGCACAAGTATAGGAGTAGTCTAATTTTCAATGTTTTTGCCTACCTGTTAGATTCAATTTCCTACCCGTCTTACAGTTCCGCCACTGCTCAATGATGTTGATGTGCTCCTGGGCATGAATCTGCCTTATTGATATGATTCTTTGCCCTCTCCGTTATATGATACAAGAAGTCCATCCATGGGTATCTCTCATTGTCTATGGTCCGAAGCAATTCGAAGAATGGCTTGATAGCTTTCAATATCTTCTCGGCCCGCTGTCAGAATGTCTGCCTCATCACCAAGTCCTCCACAATGATCCCCTTAGTGCCAACCCTCGTAAATCTGATTTTCTGCCACTCGGCACTGACAAATATTTGACATAGGGCTGCTTTCCTCTCAAAGAAGCTATCAAGTGCAACAGTTGGGAGCAAACAGTGTCACACCTAGTCTCAAGATCTCTCCTACATACCTCCTCACAGTAATAAGACTCATGTATAGTTATAAATATATTTAGTGATGGTTTGGACCAAGTCACCAAGGTTCGCTATACCGATACCGGTCGGCATATCTGTGGCGGCCCGGTTCGGTCCCATCCGGTCCCGGTTGAATGGCCAGATTTGGGTTTTGGTGTTTTTTTTGTTGAAGTTCTGTCTCTATTGGATCTTATTTTGTGAAATTAAGTGAAGTTCGATGTTTTTTTTTATTTTTTTATGATTTTTGATGTTTCTATGTTTAACTTTAGGGTTGAAGATAGATGATGCATTTTTTTACTTTCTTCCGTTCCAAATGATACAAAATTACAAATGATAAAATGATACATATAAAATATCTTCAAATTAAGGTATAATCATTTACATACATTTAAGTTACTCTCAGATATCTAAAATCGGAACGAGTGCCGATGACTCTCATAGATATCTGGATCATAAGTATAGTCAGAAGGAGGCAAATCAACCTAATCAGAAGGAACGCGCGCTGGGTTAGAAGAATTGTCAGATCTCTCGTTTACGCTCTGGGTCTGAGAGGTGTCTTCTGACTGTGTAGGGGCCCATCTGAATATGGCGGAAGCAAAATCCGATGCACCATATCCATATTCGTATGCTTGAGGCTTTGGATAATAGAATCCGTATCCGTATGCGAGCTGATCTGCAGCTGTATACTATCTTCTTAAACCACCTCGAGGAGTCCGTCTTCTATATCCAATGATATCCTCACGGACTCTATCAGGTGGTCGACCGTGGTCCGTATCCTATGTAATATGGATAAATTGGGACTCACCGGTGAAATGAAGACCATCCTCCGGCTGTGTCTCATAAGTACCATACTGTCTTTCGCTCCTTCCATGGCTAGAAGATCCATCACTACCAGAACCTTCATCACTGCTGGTCGAAGTCTCCTCCTCGACACTCTCCATTGGGACCTTTTGTTTTTCTTTTCTGCCCCTTTCTGCTTGGCTATGTTGCCCTCCTCTGCTGAGCATCCTCGATTAGCTGTTTGAGAGGGTGTCTCGTACCAATTATGTGGTGACTGGCTCCCCTGTGCCTACGGCTGATCAGCTCTGGGAGTGTGTGGAATATTACGCTCCGTCCATTGCTCTGGATCGACCCTAGCCTCGATGGCTGTAAAGCTGGCTGGTCGTAGAGGCGACTCGGGCTCCTGCTGCTGGCCCACAAGCCAGTTGAGCAGTGGATCGTCGTCATCACAGTGAAGGTCCCGTAGATCGGATCTGCATACTTGAGCTCTACTTCCTCCTGAATGCTTTTTAGCCTCAATCGCAGATTGTAATGCACATAAACAAGGTTGTTGAGGCGCTTTTGTGTCAAACGGTTCCTCTGTTTGCTGTGGATGAGGGTGAAGGTAGACCAGTTGCGCTTACAGCCACTAGAGGAGACTGTTTGGGAGAGGATCCGGATAGCTATCCGTTTTAGATTTCTCGCGGACCCGCCGAAATGCACCCACCATTCAGCTGCAAAAAATATTTATGAAAATTACATATATGGTTGTGCCATATTAGTAACCAAGTAATACCATGTAAATGTCTTTCTGATGTGTGACATACCTGGATTCATAGTCTGCTTGCTGACGACAGCCGCTTGTTATCCAAAACTGTAGGTGCCCTCTCTAAATATTTTTCTCTGTGAAAAAGAAGCATGTTCTACGATGTTAATCATTAAAAATGCCGGCATACTTACACATGCTGCTAATTACTAAATCATAGTTACCTCTTCAAGACATAGGGCCGTGGTTTCTGGATCATGCTCCAGCTTGTAAATGACATTACGCAAAGCCTCTAGAAGTGTGTCATCCATACTAATTCCATCTACACCATACTGATACCGGGGGTTTAGGTAGTACGTTGCACATATATGAGACTATCTTAGCATAATTATACAAGTACATCCATCACTATAATTGTCAATGATCTTTCTTACTTGCTAGATGTAATTCCGTACCCATTTGCGCTCCCCACCATCGCTTAATGATGTTGATGTACAACTGGCCATGGGCTGGATCTGCCTCGATAATCCAAGTCTTTGCCTTTTCCGTCATGTGATACAGAAATCCCATTTAAGGGTAGATCTCGTTATCCACGGCCCGCAGCACTTCATATAATGGTTTGATAGCATTGACTATTGAAGTGGCCCGCTGCCAGAATGATTGTCTCGTCACGAAGTCTTCTATCTTGCTTCCTTCACTGCCGGTATAAGAATATCTACTATCATGTCACTCGGGACTGACAAACATCTGACGTAGGGCTCCTTTCTTCTCGAGAATGCTATCAAGTGCAATAAAGTTGGTAGCAAATCATGTGACTCCTGGTCTTAGAATCTCTCCTCCTGCATACTTTCTCATAAGTGAAAGGACCCAGGTATGGTTATAAATATACCTGGTGATGCGTTGGGCTATCTCCACCATTTGTTGCACCCTACGGATCTTTCCAATATCCATGAACATGAGATCAATACAATGTGCAGCACATGGGGTCCAGAAAATATGTTGTCGTCGCTCCATCAAGATCTCCCCGGCGGCCTTATATTGCAGCCCATTATCAGTGACGATTTGCACGACATTCTCCTCTCCTATCAGATCAATCATATCCTTCATAAGTTTCCGGATGTACGAGGTATTGTGCACATGAGTCAAAGCATCAACCGACTTGTGGAAGGTCTTCGCATCACAATATGTCAGAAAGTTGATGATGCTCCGTCTGGTCAGACCGGTCCAACCATCGCACATGATGGTTAGTCCATATATGGGCCACTTGCTCTTGTAGGAGTCAATCCATTTCTCCAACTTTTTATTGTTGTCAAGAAGCTCACCGTAGATGTCCTTTAGGTCTGGAGGAACTAAATCGGGACCGGCAGCTTGTATGGCGGAAATGGCAGACCTGTAATACGTATTGTCTGCCACATTTGCTGGGATGTGACTGAAGTGGAACCAGGATCCAATAGCTCGCCACATATTTTGTCTTCTTATCCTTCATCCACATTGAGTCTATCCTTTGCTACTTTGAATCTTTGTTGGGGAGAGCATGCAGATCTACATCATGGATTGTTGCTTCTGGTGGAATCCCTCTAGATGACTTCTTTCGACTACCTAAATCATCCAGCATAGATGCAATCCGGCCACGTTCTCTGCCGACACCCTTCCTAACTGAGGTTGTCCTCAAGAACTCTGGATTTTGCCTGGTACTTTCAGAACTGCCGTCCGACTCGTAGACAGAGGGCCCAAATCGAGCCCTATGCCTGGCCACCTCCTCCTGCTGCTACTGATCATCCAGGCTTGCCTGCATGGCAGCCTGGACCTCTGCCTCCTCTAGATTCTCAACCTCCTTTGGCTCCCTAGAATGATAGGAAGGTGGTTCTGCCGCTAGGCGATCCACTTCTGCCTTTTTCTTGGAAATCCTCTCCTTCTTTTCTTTGATCTCAACGAGATTCTGTCTCATCAGCACACGGATCTCGCTTGGGCAATTCGGGCATGTAACAACCTCACCGGAATTTTCGACTAAATATTGCTTCAACCTGGTTATCTCTCCTCCTTTGAAGATCTTGTTGCAAAAGTTGCACTGAAACTAGTGCCGCTCTCCGACTTTTTGTCCATAAGACCAGCCAATATCACGCTTTGTGGGGTTGGTTTTCTTTGATGGCTCCATTCCTACCATAAATCTAGAACACATCAAAAAATTAAACCAAAATAGTAAATTTTAGCATAATCTTCTTTTTTTTTTGGCAATTTCTAAACTATTTCTTTTAAGCTACTTATTAACAAAATTAAAGAAATAAAATAGGAGAAAGAAATCACACCTTAAATACTCTCCGCTTGATTTTTTGGGAAGGACCTGTTCCTCAATTTGTGGGCTATCTCTCAAATCTACCCTTCTCTGGTTACCCCTTAGAGACTCAAAGCCACTTCATCTATGTTGAATACTATCACTCTCGTATCTATGTTGAATACTCACTCTCGTTCGGTTTTTATAGCCGAACGAGAGTGAGAGTTTTTCACTGGATCTGAAGTTTTTTTTTTTTTAAATACTCTGTCACTGTTTCGGCGATAAAACCACTTTCGGCCATGCGCTTTGACCAATTGTGGCCTAAAGGGCCACAGCACGTGGCCTTTTGGCCACAAAAAATTTAAAAGAAGTGGCCGACAAAATTTTCGAAACTTTACTGTGGCCTTTCGGCCACAGTAAAAGAAGTGGCTTTTTGAACCACAGCGCGCGACGCTGTGCATAAAGAAAAAAAATAACTATGTCCCCGGTACAGGGCCGGTACCGGCCAGTACCGACCGGTACGCCGTGCGCTGTGCTTAAAGAAAAAAACTACGTCCCCGATACAAGGCCGGTACCGACCGGTACGCCAAGGTTTTCAAAAATAACCCTGCGGTACCAGATCTCACACTGATCCGGTATCGTTTTTCTCCCGGACCGGTACGGCCTACCTTTGGACTGTCTCCACTATCGATGGGGATGAGACTAATAGGGGTCATGACTGATGATAACAAGGAGGGTCCAGCTGTGCATGTTAATCCTAAGATGAATTGCAACTAGCTGCTGCAAATACAGCTCCGATTCAATTCAGCAGCAGGTGGTTTTGCTGCAAAAGGGCCAAAGTTGCAAGTCAATTGTCTCAATTGAAGCAGCTTATAAGCAACTAAATTCTTTGCAAGTTTCAGGTATGCTGCTCCCATCAAATTGACTTGCAGCCTGTCCAATTGTTGGCGACCAGACATTCCCTCGGTGAAGGTAATGTTAAATATCTATTGGTGGTATAATGCCCAAGGTGTAATAGAAATAGAAATACGAGATCTTACTAGGTATTTAGATGAGAGAATTTGAGAAAAGGCACATTTCCACTTATGATGGGTATATATGAGAAAAATGAAAAAATTCCTAGTAATGATTCTTTGCTTGATTTGTTACTCATTAGATATAAAGTTTAGGAGTACACCAAAATGGTTCTCTTATGATCCCTTTTGAACTTTATCTTCTTTGGTTAGATGTTAATTACCCTGTATGTTGGGATAAGGTTTCTCAGCATGGTTTCTTTTAAATATTCTGTAGTTATATATTTATCCTTTGGCCTTCTTGTAATGATGCAGCTGGAGGTTGTACGTGAACTATTGATGGAAAATATTAAAGGAGGTTGCCTAGAAGCCCTCATATATTCTGCTATATACCTGAAGGTCTTCTCAAAAGCTTTGCTCAATAAAAGTTGAACGATTGTTTTATTATCTATGAGCAGCTATTAGTACTGTATAAGTGAGAGTCCATTGTTAATTTGAATTTAGTTGTCAGGTTTTCATCTTTCTTTGATGGAACTCATAAAGTAATTTTACTGCTTTATATTTTCATTTATTTTTTTCAGTGGATCAACACGGGTCAGATACCCTGCTTTGAAGATGGAGGTCATCGTCGGCCAAACAGACATGCTGAAATTTCTAGGCTTATATTTCGTGAGCTTGAGTGGATATACTATGGTAAAAATACGTCACCACAGGTTGGTTTATCTTTGCATTTCAAGAAATAGCTAATTTATTGTGTCGCATTTGCTGCATTTCTACTTCTCAAAGATTTACCTTTGAAAATATTCTGTTCTGAAATTTCATAGAAAAAATTATCATATAATATTTCTTTAACGGCTGTCATTTTATTCTTAAAAGCATGCCTTATATTCTTAGTAGTCCTTTCATTCTAATGTGGTAATTCTCTTCATTCTTTCCATGAATACATAAATCACTTTTTCTAGTATTGTAAGCCATTTAAACATGTACTAGTTCACAAGTGCTTATAAACAAAATTTGCTATACAAATCTGTATCGCTTAGTATTGGCCCTATTGGGTATACCATACTATACCAGTAAGGTACCTGTACAGTACAAGGGCTTGATATGATACTGTATTGACCAAGGTTTGCCGAACCGGTACTAGGGTGCGTACCACCCGGTGGTTAATTTGGCGCGGTATGGTTTCGGGGTACACCGAAACAGGGAGGGAGGGAGGGGAAGAGGGAGGAGAGAGAGGAAGAGGGAGGGAGGGAGGGAGGAAGGGGGAGAGGCTGAGGAGTCACTTGCTCCGTGAGGAGCTTTGAGGGCTCCAGTTCGGGGGAGTGTTGGAGAGGGGGAGAGAGGGACTTGCTCGAGCGACTGAGGGCTTCGTGGAGGGTTTTGAATGGGGGGATCGGTGATTAGGGCTTTCAAATAGGGAGGGCTTTTGAATGACGACTTCAAATCGAGAGGGGGGGAAGGGATAGAGGGAGGGAGGGAGAGAGAGAGGGACTCACCTTAAGCAGTTGGGGAGGGTTTTGAATAGTGTAATCATGATTAGGGCTTCGAACAGGAGGGCTTCAACTGGCCACCTCGTATATATCGAACCAAAGTGTTGAACTGGTCTGGTTCGGTATGTCTTGAATTGGCTAGTTTGGTAGTCCTATGGACATATGGTACATCTGCCATCTCACTTGTCACAGTTTACCATGTGCCAGTACAAGGGTGATGCACCAACCTGTACCATATTAATAAGGTGCTGATATGGTGCCCGGAACCGGTACAATAATCCTTATAAAAATTAATTATTTTAGCTATCATTGTGATATTTATTTGTATTTATCTCTATATGTATGCATATGAATATGTGTTTGCATAATTTATGTTGGTTAGCTATGTTAGGGAAAAGATATCCCAGTATGTGTCTCCTTCAGTTCATATATGCCAGCTATTAGATTAGAATGTTATAATTTATAATCTACCTTGTGCTGATTGATGGTAGGTTATTTTAGTTTTTTCCTAAAGCATCTTTTAGAAGAGTCAAAGAATCGCTGTTTTGTAGTGGTAGTTCCAAGGGAAGAATAACAATCCTGTTTTTTGTTTAGCATAACCATTTTATATTGCTTGTTTAATCGAAAAGAAGTTCTCCTTTTCCCTTTTATTTCTCACTTACTTTTGCTATTTGTAATTAGCAGAAGGGTAAAGAACATATTTTGGAGATCTATTGGCTTCCTAGCAAAGATCTTGAGTATGTGAGGGAGTAATGAAACAAGAATCTCATTGTGTCACAATGTGATGCATTTAAAGTCCCTAACTGTATCTTTACTTTCATTATGCATTCTTTAATCCGTAATTTCTTCTGTAGGTGTTAAGAGAATATGCACAAATGGGGTAGTTCTATATACACCCCCCCTATTGCTCAGGACACCCCCCCAAAAACCAAAAAAAATACCCAAACTAACCTTTAGTCTAATTACCATATTGCCCTTGAAATTTTCTCATACACCCCCCCCTTCCTCCTCCGTTTCGTTTTGAAAAGAAAAAAAAAAAACACCCCTCAAACCCCCCTTAAACCCCTCCTCCCCCGTTCCCCCTTCTCCCTCTCGTCGCCGGCATTCTCCCGATCTCCGACCACCTCGCCGGCTTCTCCCGGAACCACCTCGCCGGCTTCTCCCGAATTTTTTTTTTCACGGTTCGTGCTCCGTTCGGCACTGGATCGCCGAACAAAAGGCTTCTGTTCGGCTGAACAGTGCCGAACAGAAGCCTTCTGTTCGGCAACCCTCAACCGAACAGATCTGTTCGGCTGCACAGTGCCGAACAGAAGGCTTCTGTCCGGCACTGTTCAGCCGAACAGAAGCCTTTTGTTCGGCGATCCAGTGCCGAACGAAGCACGAACCGTGAAAAAAAAAATTTCGGGAGAAGCCGGCGAGGTGGTTCCGGGAGAAGCCGGCGAGGTGGTCGGAGATCGGGAGAATGCCGGCGACGAGAGGGAGAAGGGGGAACGGGGGGGTTTTGGGCGTTGGCGAGGTGTTTTGGAGGGGAAGAGCGGGGTGGGGGGGTTTGGGGGGTGTAGAGAGCAATTTAGGTGAGGGGGTGGGGAGGGTGGGGGGTAATTTAGGAATTTTTAATTTTTTAGGGGTGTCCTTAGCAAATGGGGGGGTGTAGAGAGTATTTAATTTTTTTTTAATTTTTGGGGGGTGTCCTGAGCAATAGGGGGGGTGTATATAGAACCACCCGCACAAATGGTATCAGAAATCCTTTATAAGTTGTCTAATGCCTCAAATAAACCTCAATGGTCCACAACTCCACATTATTTTATAGGTTTTGGAATGATGATTTTTAAACTACAAGCCTGTTCAAATTACAAGGATAGACAATAATTTTATCATGAGATATATTAGAAAGATTATGAACATAATATATCAACATGTCTTGTTATATGGCTATTTCTATGTTATCTAGTTTAAGTATGGTATGCTGTATTGGTTGGTACCGGTGCATATTGGATGTACCATACCATACTTGTACTGAGCCAATACACGATATGGGGGGCATTCGACCCCGTACTAGGTGTACTGACACTATATCAAGGTAGTGTTGCTATGGGGTTTGGTACCGAGTGGGCGAACCTTGTTAAGCTACTCTTCAAAGTTGAGCATGCTATATGCAATTTTCATTGTGATGTGTCAGGTGCAACATGACCAAAGTAAGATCTCTGATTGATTCTTAACAAATATTTTCATTTTTTTGAAGAATATATTACTGAATTTAGAAACCTATTTAAAGAACTAGAGAGAGAAGGTAGGAAAGCATGGGCCAAACTACATTCGATGCTTTCTCAAGAGTAGCTCTTGCCTCCGGTGTACAAAGTTTTGACTAAAAATTGCCAAACCAGACTAGAGCTCGTACCAGTTGGCCAATGGTATGGTAGGTACCGGTTCGGTATCGTACCGATATTAAGTATGCCTTGGCATACTGGTCAATTGATCGATACACCCAAGGAATGCCGTACCGGCCGGTACGGGCCGGTACGTACCGGTCCGGTCCCTGATCGGTACCGGACACAGATGAAAACCGGTATTTTCCGGTTTTCTTCTGTGAACCGGCCGGTACGGAGACCGTACCGGCCGATACCGGCCGGTACCGCTTGGTACCGGCCTCGTACCAGTGCGAACCGGCCGGTTCGCACCGGTACGGTGTTTTTTTTTTGGGGGGGGGAAACCACAGCGCCTCGCTGTGGTTTTTAAAACCACCGCGTGGCGCGTGGTTTCAAAAACCACGCGCCACGCGTGGTTTCAAGGAAGAAGTGGCCCGTGGGCCACTTCTTTCAAAAACAAAAAAAAAGCCGTTTTTTTTTTTTTTGGGAACCACAGCGCCACGCGCTGTGGTTTTTAAACCACCGCGTGGCGCGTGGTTTTAAGAACCACGCGCCCGCGCGTGGTTTTAAGAAAGAAGTGGCTGTGGGCCACTTCTTTCAAATAAAAAAAAACCAGGGTTTTTTTTTTTTGGGAACCACAGCGCCACGCGCTGTGGTTTTTAAACCACCGCGTGGCGCGTGGTTCTAAAAACCACGCGCCCGCCGTGGTTCTAAAAACCACGCGCCCGCCGTGGTTCTAAAAACCACGCGCCCGCCGTGGTTCTAAAAACCACGCGCCCGCCGTGGTTTTAAGGAAGAAAGCTGTGGCCGAGGCCACAGCTTTTTTTTTTTTTATGGGAAAGAAAGTGGTCCGGACCGGTACGGTACCGGTCCGGACGGCCACCGGTACGCCGATCCGGACCAGTACGGCGGACCTTGGATACACCATTTTCTTATTTTTTGTTGTTTTTTCCTTTTTTGTTCTCATTTTTCTTTGTTTTCACTTATTATTTTGATAGGTGCTGTCTAATTTGTAATTTTATCATAGTTTTGATGTCGTTTTTACCATAAAATGGAATTTAAGCACGGTATGCTATATCGGCCCGAATTGAGCTGTACAGGGCGCACCATATCGTACTGATTCAGTACCGGTATCCGGTACGAGTGGTGTACTAACACTCGGTTCAAAAAATTTCATATTGTACCATACCGACACTGGGCTAGTGTGGCATCGGTACGAGGCTCAGTACCGAGACAACGAATCTTGAATTTAAGTAGGCATGCAAAATGTATTTATCAAGGTCTGCCGAACTGGTATCGGAATCCGTACCGGTCGGCGGATGGGTCGGTACGGTGCCGACCAGTACCGTACCGACAGTGCTTGGGCGTGCCGATTCATCCATTTTTTTTGAATTTTTTCAAGTTGATTTAATTGGTAATCAATCTTTTTGAACTTTTCAACGATTTTAAGTCTAATTTGATGTTTTTGATGTATTTTAATATTTTTTTTCATATTTTTTGATGTTTTTGTGATTTCGATTTAACCTGAATAATGCATCTTATTATTTTAAAACGATACAAAATATAAAATGATTAGTGAGATGTTGCATGCTATAAGAAACAACATAAAATATCCTCAAATCAAGTAGCGAGGTAAAAATATAAAATAATACAATAAATTACATATATTTAAAGTACAACACACGTCAATATTTAAAATCTCGTTGAATGGTGATGCTTCTCGTAGATATTTAGATCATTAGCATAGTCAAGAGGTACATTAGCTCACCTCTTTAATTAAACGATATTTTAGTCTTATATGTTTATCCCATAAGAAAGACACTCCGGGTTATAAGCACTTTAGGATCTCTCACTGAAGGTCTGGCTCTAAGAGGTGTCCTTTGGCTGATAAACTGGCTGATAAACCGGCTATGAAGGGGCCCATCCGAATAAGCCGACAGCAAAATCTGACCCGTAAAATACTCCAGGCTGTGTAGGGTAGTAGCCATCGGAAGATGTCTCAGACGCACCATATCCATATCCGTACCCGTATAGGTTATAGGCTGTCTGTGGCTACGATAATAAAATCCAGTATACAATTCGAAACCTAATACGTCTATAGATCCTACTCTACATGCGAGATCATCTACTGCTATATCCTGTCCTCCTGAATGACCTCGAGGAGCCCGTCTTCTATGTGCAATTGAATCCTCATAGGCTCCATCAGATTGTGCACTGTGGTTCCTATCCTGTGTGGTATGCGTAAACGGGGACTCACCGGTGAATCGAATACCATCCTGAGGTTGTGTCTCATAAACGGTGGTCTCATGTCCTTCACTCTCTTTCTGGCCAGCATATCAATAACCATCAGAACTGCTGCTCCTGATATCTGAATCTGAGTGAACTAGCTCCACACTCCATTGGGGCTGCAGGTACTCTTTGTTTTTCTTTTTTAGTGTGCTAGACAAGCTGCCTTCTTACCCTTTGTACCACTCGTCTGTTTATCCTTTGTGTCACTCTCTGCCTACTTATCTTTCGTGCCCCTCTCTGCCTAGCTATGTTGGAAGAATGTATGTCATCCTCCTGATCGAGTCAATCTGGTAGCGTAGTGGCCTCGTCTAAGCATCTCTCGAACATATCTCTGAGAGGATGTCTCGAACAGAGAGTCATGTGGTGATCGGCTCTTCTGTGGCTGTGGCTGTGGCTGATCAGCTGGAAGGATGCGTGAAATATTTCTCTCTGCCCATTGCCCTACATCGACCTTAGTCTCGTTGGCTACGAAACTAACCGGTCATAGAGGCGATCCTCGCTTATTAAGCTTCGGCTCCTTCTGCTGCCCCACAAGCTATTCGATCATAGGATCGTCCTTATCATCAACAAAAGCACTATGGATTGGATCTGTGTACTTTAGCTCCACTTCCTCCTAAATGCACTTTAGCCTCAACCTTAGATTGTAGTGAATATATACAAGGTTGTTGAGGCGCTTCTATGTCAAACGTTTCCTCTGTATGCTTTAGATGAGGGCGAAAATTGACCAGTTGCACTCACAGCCACTTAAGGAGACCATCTGGGAAGATCCGGATAGCTAGCCGCTTAAGATTTTTTGCGAACAAAACCAAAATGAATCCACCATTCAGTTGCAAAAATATTGAAGAAAATTACATATAAGATAGTATTATATTAGTAAGCGTGTAACACTAGGTAAATGTCCTGATGTGTAATATACCAGAATTCATACTTTTCTTACGACAATTGCGGAGACTCCAAAGCTATCAGTGCCCTCTCTAAATATTTTGGTCTGTGAAAAAGAACCATGTTGTAATATGTTAATAATTTAAGATACCAGTTAACTTACACATGTCACTTAAGTTAACTTACCTCTTCTAGACATAGGGCCGCGACTTTTGGATCAGGCTTTATTTTGTAAATCACATTACGCAGAACGGCCAGAAGTTCGTCATCCATATCGATTCTGGCTATAGTGTACTAAAATCGAGCATTCAGGTAGTATGCTTCAAGTAGAGTTCGTTATTGTCTTAGTCAATATCTGCCGAACCGGGCCAAACCACCCGGTTCGGGCAGAGCCGACCCGATTCGACTCGGTGCAAAACTTGGTCGATTCGCTTATTATTTTCGGTACCGGGTCAGTTTGCTTATTATTTTTGGTACCGGGTTGGTTCGCTTATTATTTTCAGTTCTGGCCGTGTATCGGCCGGAATCTATACCGAACTGGCCAGAACTGGTCCTGAACCGATCGAAACCGGCCGGTTCAGTTCAAACTTGGTGCAAATCGGCCGGTTCGCACTGAGTCAACCTGGTTCCGAACTAGGCCTCTCACTATGCACTTGTCTGATGCTTTAAAGCATCAGATTGAAGTTGGGAAGGCTCGAGAAGGCCTTCACAACTGTAAATGAAAGCGGCAGAGAGGTTTCCGCTACTTTTCTTCTCAACCCCTCAAAAATAATATTAATATAAATATTTGAGAAAATTAATTTGAGCTTAAATCCATGTAGAATCCTACCATTTCTCCTTTTTAAGCTTATGAGTATGCATTAAAGGTTACTTATTTCTCTCTTTTTTTTTAAAAAAATTTAGGCCTAAGCCACTATGCACATCATTGCGTCAATACTTGAATAAATGGACTTCAAATTTAATTGGAGAGTAGCTTGCCTGCCCCTAAATAAGCTCCGTGGATTTTAATTTTAATTTTTATTTTTAATCCAAAAATATATTTTTAATTTAAAAAATTATATATAATTCAAAAGTTAAATATTTTAGTGGGATTGTGTAAATTATCCATAGATCTACCACATATCATGAAATCATGCCAAAATCGAAAATTAATTGCATAACCTCTCCTTATTTTGGAATTTTTTGATATTTTTCAGCGTTGAAAAAAAAGAGAAAATGAGGTGGGGGAAGGAAAACATATCTTGTTTTAGGTTGGATCCTCCTTGAATAGTCAAAATCAGTGCACTTTTTTTCCTGGGGGGCTTTTGAAAAAATTGTGAAAGAAGGCCTGAGAAGGCTTGATGCCTTTTGAGGCCTTCCCCCGACTTAAAAAGAGAGGGGAGAGGGGGAACCAGTTCCAAGCAGTTTGGGGCCGGTTCCGATTTCCACATCCGAACCGACTCGGTCCCACACCGTTTCGGCTCCGTACGGCCCAAACCGGGTGGTTCAGGCTTGTTCGACAAACCATGGATCCCCCCATTAAAAGATTTAACAATGGCATAATCAAGTTACTTTCTTGTTGTAAAGATGTGTTGATTCCCCACACCTATATTGGAGTCATGCATCAGGAACAAACTACGCTTTAAGTTGCTCTCATACCAATGTGGAACATGAAAATGTCGACAAGAAAGTAGATTGGAGAAGAAACATATATGTGAAGAAGAGAGAAAGAAGCGAGGAGTGAAGTTGGGCGCGAGAGAAAGGAAGGAAAGAAGATGCAGGAGATGCTTGAAAAGAATCATCTGCGACACTTTTCTACCTGAAATAAATATGCAATTAACTCTTGTTAACTCACTTTACTATGATCTTTGTTCACTCCAAACATAAGAATCAAACCAGAGATCATGTTTGGACCCTTTTCATCTAGGAGCTACATTGTACACTCTTTGACTTCTCCTGGTGAGACTGTGCTCATAACCATCTTTTCTCTCTAGGATTACTTGTATAATGATTGTGCTTTTCTCTAGTCTTAGTTCGTCTGCATCAGAACTAATAGCTAGTTAACTTTTTGCTATATCAAAATAAGCGGTCGGAGCAAGGTACGTGACATCTCCGTACCGGGCTCCATATTGGTGCTACGCTATCACTATGTCGGTATGGTACGATACGGGCGGGTTCAGCATAACGAGTGTCGATACACCCTCTGTACCATATACTGATACCGAATCGGTATGTTACAATATTCTTCGTACCATCCAGTTTGGTATGCCTCGTATCGTCCAGCTCGGTATGGTATGGCGAACCTTGGGTAAAAGTCTATTGCTCTTGATTTTTACGTTTGCAGAAGTTTCCCATGGTTCATCTTTGTATTGCAATTCTTGGTTGTCATTTTGACTTAATGGTTACATGCGTGGTTTACCATACCCATACCATCCGATACCTGGGCATAATGTACCCTACCTAAGGTTCACCCGTCTCGGTACCGGACCCCGTACCGGTGCCACACTAACACAGTATTGGTACGGAATTTTTGTAGTGTACCGGAGTGTTGGTACGCCATACGTACTGGATACCGGTACCAAATTGGTACGATACGGTATGCTATGTACTGCTCAGTTCGGTTTGATATGACATACCATGATCTTCCTAATAAATATCGGTATAGTATTAACGTTCAATGCGGTGAAGTGGCAATTGGCCTATATCGGGTCGAACAGAAGGATTTTGCCTGGTTTTCTGATTGTATCGCCTGGTTTTGGGCAGTACCAATGCTCGGCACGAAAAAAGGGTCTCCTGATTGTATGTTGGTATGGGGTTGTACCATAACATACTGGACATACCATGTACCATACCGGTAAGGTATTGGTACGACCAGTATCTGGTGTTGGTGTAATGAACCTTGGTTACATATAAGTTGTATCTCTTATCATTGTGATTTGTGAAGAACTCTTTTTCATGATAAAATGTACTATTCTGCTGATGCTGTTATTCACATTAATTTGTATTTGATTCAGTGATTTAGTAATTCCAATATTTATTATTATTGGATAGCAATTCTATAGATATCTGCTCTACTACAAGGAATCCATTTTGTGGTTACAGTATACAATGTGGATGACATGTTATTTTTATGGAATATAACTTGTTTGAATATTTGCCTAAAAGGCCATATTTGCTGACATGTTTGCCTTTTTGTCATGTAATTGGTTAACCTTTATTTCTTCTTAGTAGTTATCTTGTCTGAGACCTACTCTGTTTTACATCTTTTGATGGTAGATATGTACATAATCCGGGGTACTTCTTTCAAGTAGCACTTTCTGTCTCTGTTTTTTGTTCACAGTTCTAAAAGGAGGCTGCTTATAGTTATGTTTATTTTTTCTAATGGAAATTGTAGCATATACCATTGGACTTTTCCTCCATGTGTTGTTAACTTTTCTATGTAGCTTTAGCATTTTCAGATTTCCTGCAAGTTAGTTATTCTTTTTTTGTGTTTCATTCACTAGCTTGCTGTTGTATATGTCTACAGGATTTACTTGTGATCCGGAAAATTCACCCTTGCCTTCCTTCATTCAAATCAGAGTTTACTGCTTCTGTTCCTCTAACACGAATTCGTGATATTGCTCACCGCAGTGATATTCCTCACAATCTGAAGGTCATCGTTCACTACAGTATTGTTGATACGACTGGTATTTATTTTTGGTTACTGATATTCCTTTTCCAATTAACAGCAAGAAATTAAACATACAATACAAAACAAGCTTCACCGAAATGCTGGTCCAGAAGACTTGATTGCTACGGAAGCCATGCTTGCTAAGATTACCAAGACTCCTGGAGAATACAGTGAAGCATTTATCGAACAGTTCAAAATATTTCACCATGAACTTAAAGATTTTTTCAATGCTGGGAGGTTGTTGCATTATGACTTTTGACCCTCTTTAAATTTTCTATGCTGGTGTTTAGAAGGCATTCATCAGTTTATCAACCTTGAGCATAAAATGCTAAGACTGGAATTTGTCACACAGGCAACCTATTTAAAGGATATCTTATGGACTTACATTGTGTAAAGAGCATTCTCATTCTTTGCATTCTTGATATGCCTAAACTGAATATTTCATGGCATCTAGTTGGAACTGCAAGTGGAGGTTCTGAAAGCATCCAAGTTCATGTAAAGATAGCTGCATCAGGCTGTCAGTCTTTATTATTAATAATGCAACTGGGCAAATTAGAATGCAAAACTAAAAAGATACTTATTTTAGCTGTTTTAAGTTGCTAACTCTTCACTAAACACTACTGCAGCCTTACTGAACAGCTGGAGTCAATGAAAGAATCTTTGGATGAGCATAATTTACAAGCTGTTGCCATGTTTTTGGAATGCAAAAAGGTAATTTGCCTTCTACTGTTTATATATGATAAGTACTTCAGATTGCAGGATTTGAAATATTTATCTTTGTCATCAGGAAGATATTATGGTTAACACAAAGCTACAGTGGCGTAAAATGCTTAATATTAGTCATGCTTCTCCTTTTTTCAGTGTTTGATATTAAAATGTTTCTCTTTTTTCTTTTTGAATTTTATGCTGGTTGTTTCTATAGTATCTTGATATTTAGAGAATTGGTCTTATTTGTCTGCAAAATGTGAAGTACATTTGGTTGACAGATTGAAAAGCATGGATAAATGGCAAAGGTATAGATTTCTCTGTACAATTTCTAAAAGAAATTCCTTTTCTTCAGAAAAATCATATATTTTTGGAATAATTTTTCCAATCTTGCCCAAAATTTTTCTTGTTGAATTTAATGGTATTTAATATTGCCTAATAATTATATAAATAGTGTAAAATTCTACATTGTCCAAGCTACTAATAGTAGTCATCATTCTCCATGGTTTAACATCATGGAGTCATCTGTCTGTTTGTATTCTTATCTAATTGGTCAATTATTTGGCATTCTGTCTTCAATTGTAGACTGAATCAAAATAAAGGTGGAATTGAGGGGGAGAGGTGTCATGTTTTGATCATCTAGAAATATTATGAGTGGGAAACAATGCATTTAAAATACTCAGACTAGGTTTTTGATTCTCGAATATCATAGCATGAGCCTTTAGGGTGACATGCCAGGTGGATATCCTATATGACGAGTTGATAATGTATGTGCCATAGATTTTATTGTCACACAAAACCACACTGTATCATTTCAATTGGCTTTTAATAAGCTATGAGTTGTATGATATGATATCATGTGATTGTTAAGAGGATGCCTACAGCAACAATAATCAACAATTAACTATGAGGTAATATAACAAAAATTGTCTTTTCCTGAGACTCGAACTATTGAATCCCAAGGTGTGAATATCATAGTCAATCAATAATTCAATATGGTTACAAACCAAATAATCAAAAAAACAGATTATTTCTTGAAAAAAAAGACTGAAAATGTATTACAAATCCAAAGGTCTTAGATAAAAATCTAGTTACCAGTCTTTTAGCATATCCTGTTTCACGTGGAACTATACTTTCAAATATATAAAACGAGATTGAAACTACTATACCAGTCTCTTGCTCTTTTTGAGTCCTCATGCTTCAAGGGAAATGCTTGCCATAAAATGCTCACGTGGAACTATACTTTCAAATATATAAAACGAGATTGAAACTACTATACCAGTCAAGAGTCCTCATGCTTCAAGGGAAATGCTTGCCATAAAATGCTCCTCGGAATCTTACCCAAGTGAGTGGCTCTCTATCTTGTTTATATTTGCGTTTTAGCATCTGCTACCGGTTAAATGCCTCACCCTGTAACATATATGATGCATATAGGATCTTTTCATTATCATGGCATCTTTGAACAACAAATGCTTTTTTCATCTACTTAAGTCAACTTTCAACTTCCAAAGGTTCTGTAGCTCCCTTGAAAGCCTATGGGCCGGCTTCTTAGACTCCCGAATATTGTTACGTCACTGCTCCCCATGTCCTTGTTGTGGCTATGTTTGCATATGTTGTTGCCTTTGCTGCTGTTGTAGCAGTTGTTGTTGCAATTGCTGTCGCGTTTGCATTATTCCAAATTTCCAACTAATATTTGCATTAGTTGGGTCATACCGGATTCTTGCTGCTCTGACTCACTGTTTCTGGGAAGATCAATGGCTCCCTCCTATAGTGGTGTGCCACCGACATGCTGGGGGTTGTCACCAAATTGCTGGATTGATGCCTCTCTAGCAGCATTTTTGGCATCCTTTTTCATCTAACGTGGAGACATTTTAACCTATATTTTGTGGTTTCCCATATCGCCCCATACTGTACCAGGAGGAAATCAGTATGAAATTAAACTTCAAGTCGGTACAAGCCCTGACCATTTCATACCGAGGTGTACCGCCCCGTACCGAGGCATATTGTCCCATACCGAGGTGTACCGACCTGTACTGAGGCGTACTAAGGTACGTACCGTCCCATATCGAAGCGTACTGGACTGAGGTGTATTGAGATAAAAATTGAAAAAAATGACTAGAGAGCTGATTTGGTACAGAGGTGTACCATACCATATTAAACCATACCGAACCAATAACGTACCGATATGGTACTCAGAACTGAGATTGTGGACTTTGCTATATTCATCAGATA
This sequence comes from Phoenix dactylifera, assembly GCF_009389715.1. Classification (NCBI taxonomy): domain Eukaryota; kingdom Viridiplantae; phylum Streptophyta; class Magnoliopsida; order Arecales; family Arecaceae; genus Phoenix; species Phoenix dactylifera. The sequence goes on from NC_052405.1 coordinate 18,036,505, forward strand.
GTAGCAAAATTCTTATTAAAATTATTAATTAATTGGAAGAATTATTAAGATAGCTTGTGCTGAAATCATCATAAAGTGACGTCCCAATGTTCCTAGTATCTATTGGCCTACTCTCATCTTATATTTGACTTTATGAGGTATGATTCATCCACTTATGCTTTGATACCATATTAATTGCTCTGATGCCATAACAATTGTCATGCCTCGATGGAAATTGCGAGCCAGGGTCATGGCAAATGCCATATACTCAAGGAGAACTCTCCTCTCAAGCATGCCAGGCATTCCAATATGATATCAAATGCATCATAACGAAAATTATTTAATTCACTCAAATGCAAAATTCAATTAATTAACGAATCTAACTAATCAATAAAATTCAACGGTATTACATCAACTAAACCTCAAATAATAAACATATAAAAAAATTGTAATAATAGTGACACTAAATCTAAATTCTGTCGATATTATTGAATCTCACTTCTAGCCTCACTGTACAGCAGTACCTGCGTTCGCAACTAAGAATCTGAATCTGTAAAGAAAGAAGAGATAAGAGATAACGAATACCTTAACTAGATAATTTATGTAATAACATAAGATATAATAGTTAAATACTAATTACCATGATTGAATATAAAACATAATCATTTTTTTCAAAACACATCCAACAAATTCGATATCTTTCAAATATTCAAATACTTACTTCTAAATCTGATTCAAAATAAATTATATTCAACTCAGCAGCTTGTAACTATGTCTGCAGTTATATCCTGTGGCTAGGCTAGAAACAGAAACATAATCATACTTATACCATGAGGAGTGGGCCCGAATACCATACTTATACCCTACAGCATGGGTCAACATACCATAATTATACCATATGGTGGGGCTAGAAGTAGAATAGTATGCTTAATAATAATCAAGGTGCCAATGCATAACCCACAATTGGCAGGGTCCCGAATATAGTCAAGTTGAGAGTCTAAATCCAATACGCATCAAAGCTCTTCTTATAAAATAACGATATACTATAATCCAATCAAAATATGCATACACGATATAAGTTCAATAAACAACATATTAATATTCCAAAAAATATTACTTTGAAATTAAGTATTTATTTTCCATTCAAAACGGTTTCATAAAATAAATAATTCACATATCAATTGATTAACAATTTATTTGATGTCAAAAATAATATTATTTAAATGAATATACCTTTGCGAAAATAATGAATGGGCAAATCCAACTAATCCTGAGAGCCTCTTTCAAAACCTAATATTCAAAATTATATTTTTATCAATATTTAGCCATGACAAATTTTAAAATAGAGACCCTAAATTTTTAACCCTACATAGGATTGAACTAATAATCAAAAGTGCCTCATGGAAATTAGGTCCTCCGAGATGAAAGCTTGGCTAGGATTGTACTAATCATGGAAGAGAGAGAGGAGTAGAGAGAGAAAAGTAAAGTGAGACAATGTGGGAGAAGATGAAATAGGGATGACTTAGGGCTTCCTCTTCTAGTTTTAAATAGAGGAAGGGGAACCTAGGGGATGATCTAGTGGTGGAGACAACCTTCCATGATGGAAGGCTTGTCGCCCAATGATGGTGGAATGACGACCTGTGGTGCATGAAATAGGAAGAAAGAGTAGAACCCAACCCCATACCAAGGGACATTTAGAAAACTGCCGCAACGCCGACCATGGCCGGTGGCAAACCAGGGCAAACATGGATGCAGGGAAGGACTATAGGAGATCTCAAGAAAAGAAAACCAACAATATCAAAAAATATAGATCTACAATTTGAACTGCGCATCCCTATTGTTGATGAAATATGGCAATAATTTGACTGGAATCCATGATCTCGAAGCCGGAGAAGATGGGAAGCAAAATAAATTAAAGGATTATAAGGTCTTAGTTCCGGCGAGAGCTTTGCTGCGACCACAACTGTCATGCCCCGAACCTAGAGCGCACCCTAAATCCAGAGCATGACAGATGCTGCATACCTGTATAATGGATCATACAAGCATGCAAAGCTGCAGATCATATCAAAGCAATACTAATTTTTAAAAACTTATTTAATCAAGAACTTATGCAAATGTTTCTTACAATAGTTCCAAAGTGACATAAGTCAACAATTGCTAACTGCTGACATAAACTAAATAAAATATTTTAACTAGACTAGCTAAAACTCTAATGATTGAAAGTGTCTTCAAAAGAACTAGTGCACTCTCCAAGTCTGGAGCAATCATGCATCTAGATCTGAAAACCAGAGAAACATAATAATGAGCTACACTAGATCTGAAAACTTTAAAACAATGCATAAGCTTCAAATTGATATGAAATTTAAAAGGCACAAAGGAAACCTACAATTTTCATGTTTGCATTCATTTTCCATATGACACTGTTCAAATGCTGAGATGCTTGGTCGTAGATTTTGGTGTGAGGGTTTCTTATATTCTGCTTTTTGAACACAAGTTGGAGCTTCGATCACCAGTTTTGTTCTTCAATGTCTCCATGTTGCTGTCAGAGTGCTTCTTCTTCTAATAGTGATCACTTATACCCTGTATGCTTCACATCTTAATAATCATCTAATAGAATTCATATCAAAGCATGTGGAGTCAATTTCAAATCACATTGCCTGCTGCAAGTGAGATGTGTGAGATGATTCAGATAAAATAAAAGCAGAATTTGTATATGATGAAAATATTTGCCTATTATTTAACATCTTCTTCACAGATACTGCCTTTAGTTCCGGATGTGCCGGCTAAAGATATATTTCTCATCTCTTGTGTAAATGAACATAAATTTTTGATGGTGTCATAGAGTTTGGAGCAGCTGGAGGAAGCAGACAATTTCATTGGAAATAGTAGTGGGGTTGAATTTTTGATGAGAACCCTGCAATCTTTGACTACTGTAAGGTCACAGATCATGAAAGGTCTTGAAAGTGGTCTTAGAAATGATGCTCCTGATGCTGCTATAGCAATGCGTCAAAAAGTATGGTTTGCAAACATTTTTGATAATATATGTTATTCATTTATTTATTTGAACTGTTGTTCTACAGCATGGTATTCAAACTTTACTGTTTTGTAGTGGCGTCTATGTGAAATTGGCCTAGAGGATTACTCTTTTGTTCTTTTGAGCAGGTATTTATCTTGATCTTGAGTTTTTCTTCGCTTCCTTCTCTCTTACTTGAACACTTGTATAGGAGGAGCGCTTCTCCAAGGATATAGACATAAATAGTGACCAAGATTGGTTAGATGAAGTAATTTATTGGTGATGGCAATAACCTTATAATTTTTTGTGTTTTATATTTATTCCTTTAGTTAGTAATTTTGTATGAACAATTTGAAATGCATACCATATTTGTAGAGATTGGGTGTATACTTGTTTGATTATGTGTTATTTGTACCTTCATAATCTTTTATTACTTATGGTGGTGAACTGGTGTTAATATGATGAAGCTTATCTGTGGGACTTTGCCAATAATTTGACGTTCTTTCCAGTGAATTAAATAAACTTTCCATCACCTATATTCCCTGTTTAAGATAATCAATTAGTACAAAAATTAATATTTATGCACTATTGCATATATATCTTCATTATACCGTCTTCATGTTGTCTTTCTTTTGTTTTTCCTTGTCATTTGTTTATAAGTCCTTAGATCATGCTTTTTGAAAGATGTGTAGGCATAGGGCCATCTTATATTGCCTTGCTCATTAGAAATATATTCGCTTAATGCCCTTATAAGAGGCACGTTCATTTATAGACTGACTTCTAAAGTCTCATGAGATGAGAGGCTCAGAACTGAAGATTTAGGACCATAATGAAAGTTTTTGGCAGTAGATTTGGCATTATTTATATCTTGTAACTGGATTGGATCTTTTTGACTGAACCAGATTCTTGCTAGTGATGGTTCTTGAATAGTTAATTTAACTCAGTAATCTTGTTGCAAGTAACTGCTGAAGGTGGCCGATTTCTTTTCTAGTTTTGTTTTGTATTTTATGTGTGAATTTTGAAAAGAGATCCCAAGTTTATGCACAAATGCCATAATTGTGAGATTTGAACCTTTGAATTGTCATCGAAATTAGTTTTGTAGGACATTGCTTTTCATCTATTTGAGGATGAACCACATTCTAGGGTCTTCCAAATTACGTTTCCATTCCATATTCTCCATATAAATATGGTATCAATTTTGGCATCCTACTACGACAATATTTCTGTTTAATCAACCTGCTACAAGTTAATATCTACTTAAATGGGCCTCGATCCATCTTAGGACTGTTTTTCCCTAATCCATTCCTTTGTATGTTGTGTCTCTTTTCTTAGACAAGTATATATTGCTCATGAACATTAACATCCTTTTAATACCACAATTTGTTTACCCTATTGATGCCAATTAGATTTCACTTTTGCTTGTTTTGGCCTAATGTGCTTGTTGCCTAGTCTTTTCTCTTGATTTCTTTATTGAGCAAATTCTTTTTCTTGTTTTTCATGTCCAAAAATTACCAATTTGTTAGATTCCCTGTACATGATCGGATTTCCTTATAATTTGATGTTTTCCCTATTTTGTCTAGTCTAATAGGTTCCATTTGTGCTTGCAAGACCCACCTAAACTGCTAAACCTAGTAGTTAACATGAAGTTGCATTCTTTCTTAAGCCTTTATATGAAATTGTCACTATCGGAGACTCATTCGAATTCCAAGGTGAGACCATCATCAGTCAAAATATCAATTATATTGATCCATTATTAACAAAGGCCATTTGATTGGATGGAGCTTAACCAAAGCTATATATCTCTTAACTCTTTCATAAAACCTACTTACAATGTAAAATATTCTATATTGTAACAATAACCGGTACACCAGGACTCGGTGCGAACTGGCACCGAGTTTGGTTTTCAGAGCGCGCTGCGCGCGTGCTGTGGCTTTTAATGCCATTGTAGCTACAGTGGCATTATTAAATGCCACAGCCGAGCGCGCTTGCGCTCGCCGCGCGCATTTGCACCCACCGCGCGCGTTGTGGCCGGTTCGGTACCGGTTCAAACCAGTTCGAACCGGTACTGGCGCCGACCGGTACCGGTACGGTGATCCTTGAACAATACCTTACCTTTCTTACAAAATAACATAAATTAGTATCTCTTCGTGGTTGCTTCAGTAATCACTAGATTCAAAAGCAGCTTAAAAACACCAAGTCTTTTGAAAAGATTGTAATACAAATGGAGTGTTCTAGATTTTCTCAATAAGCATTCATTATAGTGTTTCCCTTGAGAATGAGGAAAACCACCAAAGGGTTGGCTAGATGAATGCATAGACATGCCACTGGTTTCTAATTGGAAGGGATAGAGATTTGATATGTGAGTGTGGAGTAATATGGGTTCTATTACCTTGAATCTCAAAGGACTTTCACTACTAGGATGCTGCTGCTAGAAGGTAGAATGACAAGACCAATTAAATTGCAGTAGTTTAAGGAGAACAAAGTTTGAAAACTTGTCTTTTTCGCCCGACGTGGAGGCATCCTGACCTATATGCATCAAATAACAGCATACTCATAAAAAACTTACAATTAATAAAAAGCTTACCAAATTAATTGTAAGTTTTTAGAATAGTCATCACATTCTTCACACCTAACATCCCAATGTCCCTAGTGTCTACCCACCTACACTCATATCGTGTCTGATTCTTTGTCTTAGATTTTATCAACTCCGCTCTGATACCACTTAAGTTGTCATGCCCCCGGCCCGAAATTATGAGCCGGGGTCGTGCCAACCGCCGTAGGAAACTCTCCTCACGAGCATGCAAGGCATCTTAACCAAACATCTCAATTTAATAAATATAAAATAATTCAACTAAATAAATACAATCTTATTCCATTGACTAACTTAAGTCATAAGGTCTTACAGCTCTAAATACGCAGTGGAACAATAATTTAGCAACATGCAAACTTAGTTCTTAAAATAACAAAATCTTGCAATGTCCAACAACCATAATAAATGTTCAAGATAACAGTTCAACTTAAGTAACCCTAATCTAAGATAGCTTGCGCCACAATCCTTCTAGTCGCTCTCCCATTTTAGAACCCCATTAGACTAGTTCTCGGAATCTGTAAAACCATAAGAAATTGTATAATGAGCTAAACAGCCTAGTAAGTAATAAAAATGAACACTCTAGCTAGATAAATCAAGCAATAATATGTAGAAAATAAATATATATGCAATTCCAAGGTATAAGTCAAATATTTTTTAAATTTTTCAGATTCTTTTCACTGTTTCGAGCAAGGAAAGCCGTATGGGCCGGTACGGGCCGGTACGTACCGGTCCGGTCCTTGACCGGTTTCTGAAACAGATGAAAACCGGCTGCGAACCGGCCGGTACGGAACCCGTACCGGCTGGTACCGCTTGGTACCGGCCTCGTACCGGTGCGAACCGGCCGGTTCGCACCGGTACGGGTTTTTTTTTTGGGGGGGCGAACCATAGCGCGAGGTGGTTTTTAAAACCACGCGCCCGCGTGTGGTTTTAAGGAAAGAAGTGGCCCATGGGCCACTTCTGTCAAAAAAAAAAACCGGTTTTTTTTTTTTGGGAACCACAGCGCCACGCGCTGTGGTTTTTAAACCACCGCGTGGCGCGTAGTTTTAAGGAAAGAAGTGGCCCGTGGGCCACTTCTGTCAAAAAAAAAAAGCCTGCAATTTTTTTTTGGGGAACCACAGTGCCACGCGCTGTGGTTTTTAAACCACGCGCCCGCGCGTGGTTTTATGGAAAGAAGTGGCCCACGGGCCACTTCTGTCAAAAAAAAAGCCGTTTTTTTTTTTTTTGGGAACCACAGCGCCACGCGCTGTGGTTTAAAAACCACAGCGCGTGGCGCGTGGTTTTAAGGAAAGAAGTGGCCCGTGGGCCACTTCTGTCAAATGCCACAGCTTTTTTTTTTGATGGGAAAGGAAGTGGCCTCCGGCCACTCATTCCCATCAAAAAAAATAAATTTTTTGAGTTGATAGCAAAAGAAGGGGCCGAGAGGCTGCTTCTTTCTTCGCTCGTTCGGTTATAAAAACCGAACGAGAGGCTTTATTAATAACTCCAGAATAACTAAAATCCAGGAATGAGCCTCTGAAGAGTAATCAGAGATGGGAAGATTTGAAAGATAGCCCACAAATTGAGGAGGTCCTGCCCAAAAAATCCAGCGGAGACTATTTAAGGTGCGATTTTTTTGTCCTATGTTATTTCATTAATTTTGTTAATAATTTATTTAAAAAAATAGTTTATAAATTACTTAAATAATAAGATAATGCAAAAATTTACTTTATTAGCTTAATTTTTTGATAAGTTGTCCTTTTATGATAGAAATAGAGCCATCAAGAAAAACGAACCCTGCAAAGCGTGATATTGGCTGGTCTTATGGGCGAAGATTTGGAAGTGAGGGGCAACGACACCAGTTTCAATGCAAGTTTTGCGACAAGGTTTTCAAGAAAGGAGGGGTAACCAGGTTGAAGCAACACTTAGCCGGAAATTCCGGTGAGGTTGCTACGTGCCCAAATTGTCCTAGCGAGATTCGTGTGCTGATGAGGCAGAATCTCGCTGAGGCCAAAGAAGCGAAGGGGATGGATTCCAAGAAGAGGGCAGAGGTCGATCGCCAAGCGGCAGAGCCACCTTCTTATCACTCTAGGGAGCCAGAGGAAGTCGAGGATCTAGATGAGGAGGCAGATATTCAGGCGGCCATGCATGCAAGTCTGGATGATCAGTGGCAGCAGGAGGACGTGGCCAGGCATAGGGCTCGATTTGGGCCCTCTGCATACGAGTCGAGCGGCGGTTCTGGGAGCACTAGACAAGATCCAGAGTTCTTGAGGGCAACTTCAGTCAGCAAAGAACGTGGCCGAATTGCATCTATGCTGGGTAGTTTTGGTAGCCGAAAGAAGTCATCTAGAGGAATTCCACAAGGTGCGACAATTCATGATGTAGATCCGCATGCTCTTCCCAGTAGAGATTCAAGGCAGCAGAGGGTAGACACAATGTGGATGAAGGATAAGAAGAAAACTATGTGGCGAGCTATTGGATCTTGGTTTTACTTCAGCCACATCCCAGCGAATGTGGCAGACAATACATACTACAGGTCTGCCATTGTCGCTATACAAGCTGCCGGTCCCGGTGTAGCTCCTCCAGGCCCGAAGGACATATACGGTGAGCTTCTTGACAACAATAAGGAGGAGCTGGAGAATTGGATTGACTCCTACAAGAGCAAGTGGCCCATATATGGACTAACCATCATGTGCGATGGTTGGACCGGTCCGACCAGGCGGAGCATCAACTTTCTGACATACTGTGATGCTAAGACCTTCCACAAGTCGATTGATGCTTCGGCTTATGTGCACAACACCTCGTACATGCTGAAACTTATGGAGGATGTGATTGATCTGGTAGGAGAGGAGAATGCCGTGCAGGTCGTCACTGATAATGGATCGCAATATAAGGCTGCCGGGCAGGTCTTGATGGAGCGGCGGCCACATATTTTCTGAACCCCATGTGCTGCACATTGTATCGATTTTATGTTGATGGACATTGGAAAGATCCGTAGGGTGCAACAAACGGTGGAGACAGCCCAACGCATTACCAGGTATATTTATAACCATAACTGGATCCTTTCATTGATGAGAAAGTATGCAGGGGGAGAGATTCTGAGACCAGGAGTCACACGGTTTGCTACCAACTTCATCGCACTTGATAGCATACTCGAGAAGAGAGGAGCCCTACGTCAGATGTTTGCCAGTTCCGAGTGGTATGATAGTAGATATTCTTATGCCGGCACTGAAGGAAGCAAGATAGAAGACTTGGTGACGAGACAGCCATTCTGGCAGCGGGCTACTACAATAGTCAAAGCTATCAAACCATTATATGAAGTGCTGCGGGCCGTAGATAGCGAGATCTACCCCCAGATGGAGTTTTTGTATCACATGATGGTCAAGGCAAAGGATCAGATTATGGAGGCAGATCCAGCACATGGCCGGTCATACATCAACATCATTGAGCAACGGTGGGGAGCGCAAATGGGTACGGAATTACATCTAGCAGGTAAGCTAAGATATAATTATAGTGACAATTATAGTGATGGATATAATTATATAATTATGCTAAGATAGTCTCGTATATGTGCAGCATACTACCTAAACTCCCGATTTCAGTACAACATAGATGGAATTGGTATGGATGAAACACTTTTGGATGCTTTGCGTAATGTGATTTACAAGATGGAGGCATCTCCAGAAAAAGTGGCCCTATGTCTTGAAGAGGTAATTATGATTTAGTAATTACCAGCATGTGTAAGTATATCGGCATCTTCAATTATTAACATGGTTTTCTTATGCTTATTTTTCACAGAGCAAATTATTTAGAGAGGGCAGCTACAGTTTTGGCCAACGAGCGGCTGTCGTCAGCAAACACAATATGAATTCAGGTACGTGACACATCAGGAAAACATTCACCTGGTGTTACTTAGTTACTATTATAGAACTATCATATATGTAATTTTCATAAATATTTTTGCAGCTGAATGGTGGGTGCATTTTGGCGGATCCGCGAGAAATCTAAAGCGGATAGCTATCCGGATCCTCTCCCAAACAGTCTCCTCTAGTGGATGTGAGCGCAATTGGTTCACCTTCGCCCTTCCACAGCAAACAAAGAAACCGTTTGACGCAAAAGCGCCTCAACGACCTTGTTTATGTGCATTACAATTTGCGGTTGAGGCTAAAGTGCATCCAGGAGGAAGTGAAGCTCAAGTATACAGATCCGATTTACGGATCCTTCACCGCTGATGACGATGATCCACTACTCGGCTGGCTTGTAGGCCAGCAGCAAGAGCCCGAGCTTGACGAGCCAGGATCGCCTCCACGACCAGCTACCTTCATAGCCACCGAAGCTGGGGTCGATCCAGAGCAATGGGCTGAGCGCAATATTCCACGCACTTCCAGAGCTGATCAATCGCAGGCACAAGGGAGCCAGACAGAGAGGTCCAGGAAAGGAAAACAAAGAATCCCCATGGAGAGTGTCGAGGAAGAGATTTGGACTAGCAGCGATGAAGGTTCTGGTGGTGATGGATCTTCTAGCCATGGAGGGAGCGGAGGACTGTATGGTACTCATGAGACACAGCCGGAGGGTGGTCTTTATTTCACCGGTGAGTCCCAATTTATGGGTGCTACACAGGATACGGACCACGGTCGACCACCTGATAGATTTCGTGAGGATATTATTGGATATAGAAGACGGGCTCCTCGAGGTCGTTCAGGAAGACAGGATACGACTGCAGATCCGACAACATACGGATATGGATTCTATTATCCACAGTCTCAGCCTGACGAATATGGATATAGTGCATTGGATTTTGCTTCCGCCATATTTGGATGGGATCATGGGCCTCTACACAATCAGAGGACACCTCTCAGAGCCAGAGCGTGAGCGAGAGATCCGACAGTTCTTATAACCTGGCGCGCGTTCCTTCTGATTGGGTTGATTTGCCTCCTCCTGATTATACTTATGATCCAGATATCTACGAGAGCCATCGGCACTCGTCCCGATTTTAGATATCCTAGAGTACTTTAAATGTATGTAAATGATTGTATCTTAATTTGAAGATATTTTATGTGTATGATTTTATCATTTGGAACGGGAGAAAAACATAACATGCAATCATGCATCATATATGTTTCAAATTTCAACCCTAAATTTAAATATAAAAACATCGAAAATCATGAAAAAAGCAATAAAAAAACATCAATTTTCACTTAATTTAAGATCCAACAGAGACAACATTTAAAAAAAAAAGTTTGGCTCGCGGTACCGGACCGGTACGGCCGCCATCGGTACGCCGGTCCGGACCGCCACCGGTACGCCGGTCCGGACCGCCACCGGTACGCCGATCCGGACCGGTACGACGGACCTTGGTTTCGAGATTCTTTCACATATTCAATTCATCTTGTCAATCTTGGACTATGACCATATGTTCCCTGTTGCAGGATTATAAACATCGACTAATCTTCTTGCGGTGAGTCCTTCAGGACGGTCAATTGCCAACGTATCTACCCCCATTGGCGGAGTCCTCAACATAACTAGGTCGAAGTTCAATTAGTTCTCTATTTCATTTTTCATTTATGAAAACATGCAGTGTCAAAACCAAATATCGTTCATATCTTCATTTCTTTTAATTTATTAGACTCAACTCAACAGCCAGGAACTATGACCATATGTTCCCTATGACAGGGTCATATATTAGCCCCCATTGGCAGGGTCCTCAACATAGCCCGACTGTAAGTCTGAATCTATTTCATGTTATTATCTTTTCTCACATTATGTTCAGTGTTCCAAACTAAAAGGTACAATGTCAGAGCAATCAAACACAATCTAAATCAAAAGCAAATACGTTCAATCAGAGTCATACAATATTCTAAAAATATACATATAACCCATGCATCAAATTCGTAATCATGAATAATTCGATTCATAAAACATATATATAGTTTGCCGATAAATTTAGTAAAGAGGTTACATCACTTACCTTGCAAACGCGATCCACAACAAATCCAATTAATTCCGCAAATTCCTCGCAGAACCTAATACTCAAAAATCATATTCTTCTTTTAAAATTCATCACAATATACGTATACAAAAACTTAAATTTTAATATCCTCCCATGGCTGACCCTAGAAGTGCCTAGCACCCCGAGTTCGGGTTCATACCCGTAAACTACCCCCATATTCATTTTTTTTCTTTTTCCTTCTTTTCTTTTTCTTTTTCCTTCTTTTCTTTTTTCTTTTCTCTTTCTCTCCCGACTTCCCTCTTCTCCTTTGGCGAAACAGGGGATCCGTGACCCCCGCCCCCTTCTTTTTCCCTCTCGGTCGGGCTCAGGGGCGACCGAGGTGGCCGGCCCCGACGGCAGCAGGAGGTGGCGGAGCAAGCCTGACCACCCCCGACGGCTGGCGGCGGCGAACACGCCGACGGCTAGAGCTCACGGGCCGAAGCAGAGCACTCCTTTTTGGACCCAAATCCGGCGATTGGCCACCTCCAAACCACAACACATCATGGCCAAGCAATGAGAGAAGAGAAGAGGAAGGCTAAGGACTCTTACCTCGGCCCCAACGAAGATCCGGTGCCTCTCTTCCTCTCCGGCGGCAAAGGAAGAAGAAGGCCCAACAGCCCTCTCTCTCTCTCTCTCTCTCTTTCGGCGGCAACACAAAGAACCCCCCCCCTCTTCCTTGGGTGTGGCGGCTCTATCTCGGTGGCTTCAAAGGAGACAGAGAAGAAGCCCTAAAACAGGGCTTTCTTCTTCTTTGGGATGGATCCTTCCATCCCACTGCCTCATGTGCAACGCATGTGAGGCCGAAACTTGGGACTGGGCCTAGTTCCAGGGTCTCACATTGGTACTCAAGTATACACCCTGATACTCGATCTCCACCTTTGGTTCTCTACTCTGCACCTTGATACTTGGTCTGCACCTTGGTAGTTGGTATAAAATTGACATCATTCTAGAACCTCTTACTACTTGGCCTGCGCAAGATGTTCCTTCTAAAGCTACTACTGGGCCTATCCTTTGGAACCTGCCAAGGCTTGTTGTTGATCGGTATACGGATCACTGTCATCGATCTGGATGTAGTGTAATATATGGTCAAAGAATTAAGTTTTCCTTGAAAGTAATGACTTTAATAAGTCATCAGAGTTCAAGCGTAGATTCATTAAAAACATTTTTGAAAACAAAAATGCAAAAGGTCAATCTCCTAGAAGAAATGAGAAACAACAAATAACTAAAACATAATACAAATTTCAAAATGACTTTGATATTTCACATAGTTTCACATTTTCTTACAGGGTTCTTTTATACCCGCAAAGCCATATAAATTCAAATTGCTAATGCAAATGAGGCCATATATATTCTCATTGATGAACCGTGTAAGGTTACACAAATCCTCGAGGTGCACAATTACCATTTGTCCCAAGATTTACATATATTCTCCTCATTAATTCAAAGCAGGCCACATATACCACTAAGTCAGAGGATTACGTATACCGTATCATCTGCAGATTTAGTAAATAATTGATAATGACATATTAAAAAGGTCCAATCAAAATTCATGAATCTAGAGGAAGGTTTTAATTCTAGAAGTTCGAGTGAAAATCTATGCATGCAAGTTCAGAAATATCACTTTGGAAACTCATGATTTAGAGATTTTATATTGAAACCAAAAGATAAATTCAAATTTCACATGGTACAAAAAATTCTGAAGAAGAACAAGTCAAATGTCTTTGGAAGTAATTGTAGGTTTCAAATTATAAAACAACATAAAAATTGCTACTAATTGTAGAGTCCAAAACTCAAGGAAATCCTAATTTTGAAAAGGACATCAAGGTTTAGTACTTCAAGGCATCCTGACCACAAGGTCAAAATGACACTAATGAAACCAACTTCAAAAAGTGACTTGGTTTTATGGTTTTAAAACAATATTTAGTTTTTGAATTGGCTATTCAAAGAAGACACAGGTTTTAAAAGCACAAAACAAATATCAAATTCCAGAGAGATGGAAAGATTACTTATAAAGGAAATCATAAATTTTGGAAAGGACCTTATGGTTTAGAATTTCGAACCATGCATAACCTTAGGCAAGGAGAAAATGTGTGTATATGTAAATATATATGTATATACATACATACATACATACATACATGTGTGAATATATGTGTGTGTATATATATATAAATACATAATTGGTTATTAAATACCTTCCTAGTTTGTTGATCGTCATTTTGACCTTGTTAAGCATTCTGTCCCTTTGAACATTGTTATATATCAATCTTTACACCCAACATTCTTGGAATGCATCTTCATTGCTGTGCATAAACCTTAACTATCTGACCCCCTAGTTTCCTTAGGTTTTTGCAATGATTTAATTATCAGCGGGATTGGGGGTGTCCTACATATTCTGTACCATTTCTTTACGAAAGTGGGGAATTGGATGGCCCACACCAATCCCTTATCATGTGGGGCGCCCCACCAATCCCATGTGGGCTCTCCTAGAATAGGAGGTGAATTGGGTGATCTGCTTCCTATCTTGATGTTTTAGTGGCTTCACATCATGAAGGCATCTTTTGGGGAGTAAAATCAAAAAGAAGAGGAATGTGAAGAGATTGATGGAAATAAAAAATTGGGGGAGTACCCTTGAGAGGGCTTGATTATTCGAGATTGACCCTAGAATTGTGAGGATTTCACACATGGCCATGGTGCAGGCGAGGAGCGTGGCGTGCTCACCCTCACTCATGGTTCGGACATTGAGAGTCCACTCTCAGTTCATGAAAGCGCGTACCCCTAGCCCTCACAAAATATCATGACTCGCAATCCCTCTTTGAATGAGCTGTTTTTTATTTTTTTTTTGTGGTGGTGGGGAAGCATACTTTCCTAAGCAGATAGAGATCGACAGTATGAAGTAGGAATGTAAAATTGAAATACGCTTTATGAGACATTCTTCAATTAATTATTTTCCATTTTTGACATCTTTTTCTGATAATCAACTGTTCTAGTTTAGCATATATCTTAATACTTAGTAGCTTATACAGTTTGTAAAGTACACTGAAGATTACTATTAAAATTTTAACAAAAATCAGTTAAGACAAAAATAAGATTAGATATAAGTACATAGCATCTTACCCTAGAGTACACTAAATAGGCCAATTTACACTAAATACATTATTTTCAAGTCCAAGGATATTTAAAAAGAAAATATAATTATTAAACCTTCTACGGCCAATTACAAAGATTAAAAATATATAAAAGGCATCCCAAGGAAGTACTTGGATGCTTTTACCAGGGTGGCCACTTGGATGGGGCGGGGTGTGGCCTGTCCCCCTTTGTGGGGAAATGGGAACATGCCCCCATCCCACAAGATTTGAATCATTAAGTTTTCATTAAAATTCTCTGGTTCACATGTGGTTATGCTTTCATATTTTTCCTGTATTTGATAAGCATTGGCACAGATCATTTGTGTCCCTTCAAGACTTAAACACATTATGTGAGAGTTTCTTTGCTAAAATATTCAGTGTTTGTTCTCAAATAACATCACCTTAATTGTGGTCTATTCTTTGTTCAAGTAATTCGCCATTCAAGTTTTCTATCCTTTATCTTTCCTGCCATATTTGCTTCCGACTGGTCCTCCTTATGCTTCTTTTGATCATCCTGTTGTTGTTGTTTCTTTTGTTGTTTTATATCTTTCTGACTCTATGACTTTGTGGGTTTACAAGTCAAGCATATTCATATTTGAGACTTTGAGTAATTGATTGCTGCTTCAGACTTCATTCTAGTTGCTGCTTCCTTGTTTCACTGCACTGAAACTGAGTAATTTGTTGTTACTCCAGGTTAGGCGGTTCATTTTTTTCTTGTTCTGAAAATTATTATAAAATATAGGTTAGAATTTCAAGTTTGGTATTTTTTGGGAAGCAGGACTTTCAGTTTTAAGTGAAAGCAGTAAAATTTTGCTTTCACTTTGTTCCAGAACAGTTTTGCCATCTCCTATTTCATGCCTGACACATCCCAATTATCTCTGCTTCCCTGTGCTCCTCCATGCATCAAGATTCTCCTCTATCTTCCCCTTTCTTTATTCCTCTTCAACCATCGTCGGAAAGGACTTTCCTCTGTTAGAAGGGTCCAGCGTGCCATTTGGATCGGAGAATTTATGGAGGAAATCTGGCCAGATCTAGTTTCAGTCTGCAAAGCCATAGATCTTGTTCTCTTTTGTCTCCTTTCCTTCTTGCCAACTTTGGCTTTTTGTGACATATAATAGTGTTCTTATACCTATATATTTTTTTAGCTTGTTAGTTACTGATACTTATTTAATTCTGAATCAAGTGTATGTTCATTGCATACAAAATTACTGGATATAAGCACCACAAGAAGGTGATGTTCGTAAACCTGTGGTTCACAACTGATTTTAGTCATATGGTAATTCATATAGGAACTTTTGTTTGGAGGACTTGGTCTTCTGTTTCTATATTTGTTTTAACATACTGATTTGAATGTTAGAAAATCATGAGAAATAATAATAAACTAGTACTTGAAGGTCCTTATTGGAAGCTTTTTACATTTTGTTGAGAAGTTTCATTAAGGTGAAGGATGATAAGGGTAACAAATTAAAAGACACAAACAAAGAGCTCTTCTCCACATAACATGATAACACAATTGTTGATTCTTATGACTTTTTAAGTATAATCTTCAACATTCCTGATGATATTATGGCCGGGTAAGAGCCATATATAACTTTGGTTTCTACTGTTTAGATAACTTGAGGTGAGAAAGTGTGTCTCTATAATTATCAGCTTATTACAAAGGGAAAGTTTTTTAAGGTAGTAATACTCTTTGACAGTAATGGGGAACTTTAATTATGATGTTACTCTCTTTATTATGTTCTGACTCTTCCATTTATCTTTCTCATAATAGATTCCTTAATGCTCTTGAAGCTTTGGGAGGGTCATCTTGGCTTGCACAAAATGTAGGATCAAAAAACATCAGTCCTTGGAATCATCCTCTTGGTGCCCTTATCATTGGCATTCGCCAGGTTGGCCTTTCCGGTTGGAAATCAGAAGAGTGCACTGCTATAGAGAGTGAGTTTTTCTCATGGCTACAAAAGGGTTTACATGAAAGAGAAGGTACTTCTTATCCTGTTTTATGTTTTGATTATCTTAGAATTGGATCTGCTGCAATTGTAAAATGTCTTTGCTAAGCATGTCTCTGTCTCCTGCTTATATATGGTTAGGCAATGAAGATGGAAAATATATATGGGCACTAAGGCTCAAGGCTACTCTTGACAGAGCAAGGAGGTTAACAGAAGAATATTCTGACGCACTTATTCAGATTTTTCCTGACAGAGTCCAGGTCAACATTCTTTTTTTGTCAATTCCTAAAAATTCTCTAACACTATTCCTTTATGATGTTTAACATTTTAGTCAAAGGTTAGAACTGCTTGGTCGCTAAAATTTGAATTTCTCTCTTTCCAGATTGTAGATTTTCCTTCTGCCTTACATCAGCCTGAACTCCATTATATTAGTAGATTTTGTACCTTACCCTTTTCGCAGTATGGAAGTGCTTCACCATAGATAGCTGATTCTGAACATGAAAATATAATCCCTTTAACTTGTCGAAGGAACTTGTCTGATGTTTTTTATCAATTCTATCAGACCTTGCTGAAAGCATACTTCTAAGTTCTTAAATAATCCACAATTTGTTCAATATTGTACTCCTAAATAGTCCATCCATTACAAAGTTATGCCTTCAATGGATGCTTTTATGTTTTTTCCAACCTTATTGTACACTGCTCTACCTCTTTAAGTTCTTAAATTATATTTTATAAGTCTTTTTTCCAAAGTTTCAAAGTTGCTAATACCAAGGATTGAGGTATCATGTGCCTATGCCACGTCAGTGCTTGGCATGCAATGGCATTGCTATGTGCCTTGCATTGGAATGCAGCCAATACCATGCAAGTGCCTTGGGTTCTGGTAAGGCATTGGGCACAGTAAATATCAGGACAACTAGCACATGAATCCAGGGTTGAAACTACATGTTAGATTCCTGAATAAATTGTTTCCTTTTTCAATCTGTAAAAATGGTAGCTTCTACTTTTTGATTAGAAAAAGGCATAAAAGAAATACTTATGCATGCCTTCATGCATGGGGCAGGTACGTTGTTTTCTACCAGCAGCTTTTTCAAGTTTCATTGTAATAGTTATGCTATATGTTATGTTGTAGAAAATCCAAATTCAAATACTTTATGAGACCAAGCCCTTACCCCTTTTTATGTGGCATTGCAGAAACTAGGGAAAGCCCTTGGAATCCCAGAGAACAGTGTAAGAACATACACTGAAGCAGAAATTCGTGCAGGGTATTGCCCTATCCTGTTTTTTTCTGCATTTTAAATTGCAGCATATCTCCATGCATTGTTTTATTTTTTAACTATAACCTGAGTTGCCAATCTGATGATATTCTTTGTCAACATTGTTTGCAGTGTTATTTTTCAGGTTTCAAAACTCTGTACTCTTCTTTTAAAAGCCATACGGTTGGCGTTGGGATCTTCAGGCTGGGATGTTCTTGTCCCTGGGGTGGCTAGTGGTACATTTCTACAGGTACTTAATCTTATTTGGTCATCCAGCATAGTAATTATTTTACGCGTATTCCAATATTCCATGCTGTGTTGGGATTTCTAAGATATTAAACTTGAATCTGTTCTCATCATGGAATTAAGTTTTGGGCGTGAATCTAGAAACTGTTAAAAATAATTCATTATTGAAGCATCTATTTTGTTACAAAATGTGAATTTATGTTCAGTTTCCGATATTGGATCCTTGTTCTAGGAGAATGTCCAGTGATTATCCATTATGCTTGCATTTACCATGCTCCACTCTGTATACAAATGGACAGAGGTGGAGCCTGGATTTATGTATTTTTGGTTGGTGGTGTGGGTGTTTGTTGGGGGGGCAGGGGGGAAGGGGTGGGGGGGTTGTCTAGATTGAAACTTGGAATTAACTATAAACATGAAAGTTTAGGATTGAAGTTTAAAAGGCCCTGTTTGGATGGCTTGCTTTCCTGGATAAATTGCAGGAATTCCCAAAGAAAAGGGATATTAGCTACCAGAGCGGGAAAAGTTCAGAAGATATCAACATCCTGGGAGGTCCGATCGAGCATGTAATCCTAGGATCCTAATTTATTTGGGTCTTTAGTTTCCTTCTAAAAGGTGGTTTAAGGTATCCTAATTTATTTGGGTTTTTATAATCTGAAATTACGCTGTTAGGAAGAGTTCCTCTCCTTTCTTTGCTAACTCATTCCCACCGATTACTTCATGACGAGCATTCCACGAGTATATTACTGCAGCATCCAAACAGCCTCTTAGTTTAATGTTTGTTAACTAGTCTTATGTAATCATAAGGAACTGAGTACTTTCATTGAGACGCTTCTAACTTCTACTTTCATTGAGAGGCTTCTAACTTCGAGGTTATATGAAGTCATTGATATCTTATTTTAAGCATCGGAATGATGACTAGATTAAAAAACAAAGTAGATGAGGGAGTAACTCCATCCTTATTGCCCTCAAGTCTATAAGCCAATGTTAGTGATTCAACAAGAGAGAGCATGATTCTTTTTTTCCTCATATTCAGCTGCTGTTCTAAGTAGATCATCCTGAATAACATTCTCGGTGCCATCATAAATTGTGATTTGCAAGCTATGAGGCTCATCTATAGAGGATGAGTCAACGAGGATGGAGCACTTAGTCTTTTGGAATGAGTTTTTGGGATTTGAAAAGATTTCTATGCTCTGGTCGAGAATGGGAGGTTTTAACTTTCTCAGGCTGAATTTTGGAATTTTAAAGGATAGAAGAGAGTTCTAAAATCTCAGATCTTTCGAGAAAGAGCCATGTACGAAGAGGCCTCTGGTTCCCTGTAGCCACTGTGGCTCCGCCTCTGGTTCCCTGTAGCCACTGTGGCTCCGCCCCTATACTTGTTCTTATGCTCATCCTGAAAAGCATCGCCACACTTGATATCACGGTGCATGTTGCACCCTTTTTTGGGACCAACCAGAATGATGTGTCCTGGATCTTCTAGGGTTAGGACCTACTATGTATTAGCCATATACTAATATATATAATTCCATATGATGCCTACTATGCAAGGTTGGAGGAATCGATACCGGACCCTGTACCGGTTCCCTGGTGGGAAGCTTGGTATGGGTCCGCGCCATGCCGTGTTGGGCCGTACTGACATAGGGGAACAGACGGGGGAGTGGGAGAACGAGAGCGGAAAAGAGAGAACGGGGGAGGGAGGGACGCCGGCGGATGCGGGCGGAGGCCGCGAGGGGGCCGACGCTGGGGAAGAAGGGTCGCTTAAAAAATTTGCCAATTCGTAAGTGAAATCGGCAATCGATTTGCTAATTTCACTTACGAATCGTCTTATGTTTTAATTTTGCGATTCATAAGTGAAGTCGTTAAATCGATTGTTGACTTCACGTATGAATCGGTAAATTTTTTAAGCGACTGACCCTGTTTCAAAAAAAATAGGGGTCGGCCCCGGTGTCGGCCCCTTTGCAGCCTCCGCTGACCCTCCGTCGGCGTCCTCTCCCTCTCTTTCCCTCCTCCGCTCGCTCTCTTTTCTTCTCCTCCTCCGACTCAGGGAACACGTCCCGTTTAATAGCCGGAACTATACCGGTGAGCTCCAGTATGGTTCGAAACTGGCGGAACCAGCCGGTTCGGATGGATTCTGCTGACGTTGCTACTATGTGGACCAAGGTTCGTCGTACCGATACCGGACTCCGTACCAGTGCCGCACTAGCATATGCATACTGAGTGTCGTTACGGTACGGTATGCGATATGCTAGGCTGAGGATGATAGTGGTATTTTGATGATTAATACAATGATTAAGAGTATGTTACAAGTTAATTCGATACATCATTAATAAGTCCGTCACTCTCGATACATTAGTATAATGAGATTAAGATGTATTTCAATGATTATTAATGAGATAAAATTTGCGATCCAGGTGTCATTTTTCGCCAAGAAGGATAAGGATGGGTTCTTAAATAACTTTAATCTAAGATAACTCGTGCCACAATCCTTCTAGTCGCTCTCTTATTTTGGAACCCCAATAGACTAGTTCTCGGAATCTGTAAAACAACAAGAAATTGTATAATGAGCTAAACAACCCAGTAAGTAATGAACACTCTAACTAGATAAATCAAGCAATAATATGTAGAAAATAAATATATATGAAGTTTCAAGGTACAAGTCAAATAGTTCTTAAATTCTTAAGATTCTTTTCACGGTTTTGAGGTTCTTTCATATATTCAATTTATCTTGTCGATCTTGGACTATGACCACATGTTCCTTGTGGCAGGGTCATCAACACCGACTAATCTTCTTGCGGTGAGTCCTTCAGGACAGTCAATTGCCAACGTATCTGCCCCCATTGGCGGGGTCCTCAACATAGCCAGGTCGTAGTTCAATTAGTTCTCTATTTTATAATTCAGTCATGAAAACATGCAGTGTCAAAACCAAATATCGTTTATATCTTAATTTCTTTCAATTTATCAGATTCAACTCAATAGACAGGAACTATGACCACATGTTCCTTGTGGCAGGGTCATATCACCGACTATTCTTCTTGCGGTACCAATGTATTAGCCCCCATTGGCAGGGTCCTCAACATAGCCCGACTGCAAGTCTGAATCTATTTCAAGTCATTATCTTTTTTTACATTATGTTCAATGTTCTAGGCCGAAAGGCACAATGTCAGAAGCAAATACGTTCAATCAGAGTCATACAATATTCTAAAAATATACATATAATCCATGCATCAAATTCGAAATCACGAATAATACGATTCGTAAAACATATATATATATAGCTTGCCGATAAATCTAGAAAAAAGGTTACATCACTTACCTTGCGAACGCGATCCACAACAAATCCAATTAATTCCGTAAATCTCTCGCAAAACCTAATATTCAAAAATCATATTCTTCTTTTAAAATTCATCACAATATATGTATACAAAAACCTAAATTTTAATATCCTCCCATAGCTGGCCCTGCAGGAGTGCCTAGCACCCCGAGTTTGGGTTCATATCCGTAAACCACCTCCTCTCTTTATTATTATTATTATTATTATTTTTCCTTTTCTTTTTTTTTCTTTTTTTTCTTTTTTTTCTTTTTTTTCTCTTTTCTTTTTCCTTCTTTTCTTTTTCTTCTTTCTTCTTTTCTCTCCCGACTCCCCTTTTCTCCTTTGGCGAAACAAGGGATCCGTGACCCCCCACCGCCCCCTCTTCTTTCCTCTTGGTCGAACCCAAGGGCGGTTGTGGCGGCCGGCCTTGACAGCGGCAGGTGGTGGCGGAGCAAGCTCGGCCACCCCTTGCGGCTGGTGGCGACGAACACGCGGCGGCTAGAGCTTACGGGCCGAAACCCTGTTTTGGACCCAAATCTGGCGCTTGGCCGGCTCCAAACAACCATACACTGTGGCTAAGCATCAAAAGAGGAGAAGGCGAGCGACTCTTACCTCAGCCCCGACGAAGACCGGCGCCTCTCTTCCTCTCCGGCGGCAAGGAAGAAGAAGACCAACCAACAACGCTCTCTCTCGGCGGCAACATGAGGAAGGAGCTCCAACCCAAGGGAAACTTGGGCACGACAGCTACCTCGGGTGGCCTCAAATAGAAGGAGAAGAAGCCTTAAAAACAAGGCTTCCTTCTTCGGGATGGAATGAATCCATCCCGCTGATTGCACGTGAGGCCAAGGCTTGGGACTGGGCCGGTCAAATGGACCGGGCCCAGTTCCAGGGTCTCACACATAATGCAGCGGACAGTGATACGGTCACTGTGCCTTTGACTGTACCCCGTGCATTAGCAGCGGGCTGCTCAGGTGTTGGATCCGTTATCACATAAAGGATCCGTTCATGCTCTAGCACTATCTTAAGTTTTCTAAGGCAGTTATTAAAATTGGGTCCAGTCAACTTGTCATTATCCAACAATGAACGAAGTAACAAACTAGTAGCCACTTCTGCATAAAAAGAAAATCGGCTATCAGTATATGAATTGACAATACCCTAAAGACTTGGACTTTAGTCTAAAGGTCCTCCCACTATTTTATACAAATTTGTAGCCTCTACCTCAAATTCGAAAAATTACACTTAACTCTTTAGTGGGTACTAGAGCCCAATAGATCGCATATGGGCCCGAGTGTGGCTCGGCCAACCCATATGCACCTATTTGTAGGTTCTGAACCAATTGTTTTACCAAACAATTTCTAGTGATAATTTTGCCCGTCTCTTCGGCAGGCGTGTGGCGCTTCCACCGAAAATTCTGGTTAGGTCCAACCTTTAAATGATAGGGTTCCGTGTAATCTACTAATAGATGACCAAGCCCGAGTGTGGCTCGGCCCACCTGATCACCTATTGAAGGTACACTCAACTCATCATATATTGAATGACAATTCTAATGGTCAAATAATCACCAGGCGTGTGGCGCCTCTAATGATTATCTAGCCATTGGATCCATTATCATCCAACTTAATGGAAGGCTATGACCTAGTTATCTCTATAACTATTTTATTTTAGGGACCTAATAATTTTAGAAGATTTGATTTAATTGAGAATAAATGAGAAGAATCGGTTAATCTAGATCCTCCCACTGACTTCATCAAGTCAGATTAATAAGAACTAGATTCAATCCGATTAAGAAGGCACCTAAATCAGTCATACTGATTTTTCTTAATAATTTTAGAAGATTTGATTTAATTGAGAATAAATGAGAAGAATCGGTTAATCTAGATTCTCCCACTGACTTCATCAAGTCAGATTAATAAGAACTAGATTCAATCCGATTAAGAAGGCACCTAAATCAGTCATACTGATTTTTCTTAAAGGCATGGGTCAACTCAAATCATTAAGTGATCCAATCAAAATGTGATTGACCATGTCAGCTAGGTAAGTGAGATCGGTGGAAGGGATATGCCATTAACTCGACAAAGACGAATCAGTGCGAGTAGCTTCCAATTAAAAACCACTGGTCAAAATTGCCAAACTTTAGACACCGACTGGTTAATCAATTTTGATTTGATTACTCAAATGACTCGGGCTCAATCTCTAAGCCTCAATCAAGTTCCATCTTGGTCTAATCAAAGACATGGAATTTGATCAACTACAACTATTGTATTTGATCTAGAGTTTTCTTGACCTAATCTAGTTATTACTTAATTAGATTTGATCAATTAACTCTAATTAGACCTTGTTTGATTCTAACCCTAGGTCTAACCCAATCTTAAGAACTTGATTTGAACTAACCCAAATGCCCCAAGAATTATGCAATGTCATTGACTTGAGTTCACAATTCTAGATCTAAGTTTTCATATCACTTAATTCTTAATTAAGTATAAGCTTATGAAAATTTCAGATCATTGCATATTCTTTTAATTACATATTAACTACAAAGTTTCAGTTCTTAAAATTTATTTTCAGATCTAAGATTTGCAATTAATCATATTTATTTCAGATTTAATTCATGTTTAAATCTTAGATGATTTATGTTCATATATCACATATACAAACTAATATGAATTAACTTAAACAACATACATCATATGCATTTGTTTTCAGATTTGATTTGTTATACAAAATCAGAAAATAAATGAATCATAAATTTTATTTAGATCTAATCTAAACAAGTTTATGATTTTAGATTTATTCATGTTCTTTATATCACATATACATCGACATGAATTTATCTAGATCTCATGCATCACATGCAACTGATTTTCAGATCTGATTAATCATGCAAAATTAGTAACTAAATCATTTATAAATACTCTTTAGATCTGATCTAAACATATTTATAAATCTCAGATTTAATTACAAAGATTAAAACAGATTTTAATCTACCTTTCGTTGTTCATCTTCAAGGATCAATCACAGTGGCACCCCTACACGCCATAGGAGATCCCATCGAATGGGAAAAGAGGATAATGAACCCTTCTTTCTCCTATGACCGGACGGCTTGGTGATTAATCCAATTAGATTATTAAACTACTTAGATTAATACTGTCATGCCCCGCCTCTGCGAGGCACGTGAGGCACCCAGTGCCCACGTGGGAGCCATATAAGGGGGAATACGGGGCTCCCCTGCCAGATATTGTCAGGCTCCGGGGCTTCACGCAAGTGTCCTTCATCCCTCCCCGATTTTGTTTTCCATCCAAAATGCGTCTGCAGGATTAGGAGACACCCGCCTCATATGCCCAGGCTCTGGAACGAGTCTTATAACAATTCAGGACCTCACCCAAAATGGCTAGCCGGAAGGTATTTTTGGGTTCCTTGATCCTATATAAGTACCCAAGATCTATCCAGCGAATAACCGATGTGGGACTAAACATACGCCCGCACGGATCCTCACATACTCCCCCCCGTTCAAGTCCTGACGTCCTCGTCAGGCTAGGGGTTCAAATCTAATCACGAACACCACGATCGGTCCGTGGTCAACCCTAGTAGATCCGTGCTGCAGTGTCCCCTAGTCTACATAAGTTATGGGCCGGATCCGCTCTGATACCAAATGCCACGCCCCCGCCTCTGCGAGGCACGTGAGGCACCTAGTGCCCACGTGGGGGCCACATGAGGGGGGAACACGGGGCTCCCCTGCCAGATATTGTCCGGTTCTGGAGCTTCACGCAAGCGTCCTTCACTCCTCCCCGGTTTTGTTTTCCACCCAAAACGCGTCTACAGGATTAAGAGACACCCGCCTCATATGCCCAGGCTCTAGAACGAGTCTTTCCGATGTGGGACTATTGGGCCTCACAAATATAATTGTTTTAAGCATAAATAGTTTAAACATTCAATAAACCTTGGCTCTGATACCATTGAAAGGAACCCTTGCGTGCTGCATGCATTTATTTTTCAAAAAAAATTACAGCGGAAGCATTTAAAAATTAAACTATTTAATTTTTATGCATGCTAGAGATCAGATCTCTACAACAAAAATAAGAACCATGATTTAAATGTTTATGTAAAGCTTGAAACAATGATTGTATGTCTAACATACAATTCTGAAATTTCAGCAATCCTGAAATTTCAGCAACCATGTTTAAGATCTAATCTTAACTTTAATAAGATCAAATCTCATACCTGATTCCTTGGAGGTCTTGGATGACTCCTTGATCACAATTTGCAGCCGCACACGCGTCCGGCCTATAGATTGTCCACGCGAAACCTTAGGTAGATAATCTTCCGTGAGAATGCTAGCTCGCACAGGAACGTTGCAATGGCTGAAGCTTTCTCCTTCTAAACACTCAACCTTTAATTGTTTTTCAAGGAGTGGAGGATGGACGTGAGGAAGAAGGAGAAGAAGGGATGGAGGCCCTCAGAGATTTTTTTCAGAATTTTTTGAACCTCTAAATATTGTATATCTTGAACCCTAGGCGTGGGGATCTTTTATAGCCAAAAGACCCCCCCACACCTCACACCTAATTTAGCCAATTAATTTGGCTGATAAAATCCCCAAAAATTATGGTGATTTGGCAGCTAAGAGGAGATAAACATATCCAAATTTCGTGCATTTTGGATCCCTAAAAGATAGGAATTCATGCGTCCAAAGTTCAGCCGCAGACCACCTTATTTCATGCGCCATGCAATCCCTTCAAATTAGGAAATTCATATAAATCTTTTTAGGAAGATTTGAGACGCCATTTTTATAGGAAATATAGCCCCACGCCTCCTCTCTTCTCACGCCAATTTTTGGCCAAAAATAAATAGGATAGGTGTGGAAAATTTTAGGGATAAATCAAGGTGTCATTCTTCTCCAAGAAGGATAATGATGGGTTCCTAAAATTTAGGGATTTTTCTTCTTATCCAATTTTGATTATTTGGACTCATAATCCTCATCAAATAAGGTCTTCTAATTGATTTAGATCAATCCCAATCCAATTGGGTCAAGTTCCATCAATTGGGTCAAGCTCAATCTACTTGGGTTGAACCCAATCCAATTAGGTCAAATCCTGATGCAGCCCAAATTGAATCCTATTCAATTTGGCTCAACTTAAGCCCAATTACTCAATTAATTGAGTTCATTAGCAATCTAATTGCTAATTAATCCTCCAATAATTCAATAATTATTTTAATGCAACTTTTGCTTAGGATAATTTGTCAATCGAATTGACCAAATTACCCCTGAATGATTATTAATCATCAATCAGCTATTTGATCAACCTAGAAACTTCTATGCGTGTGACCCCATAGGTTCGAACCTAAGCCGGTAGCACAAGAACAACTTCTTATACTAATCGAAATGACCATCTAGCAATGGTACTCGACGTCCGGATAGGCCGAATGATTGCAAAGCAACATTCAAGAACCCTTGGACTATGGTTACCATATAATTCAGAGTTCATTGTCAACTTTTTAATCAGTTCATCCATAATGTGTTTCAACTTTACAAATCCTGTGACTTTTCACAAGGATTATCCTGGCCAAGGTTTTACTAAATTGAACACAAGGGCATTATCTCCTGTCACTAGGAGGGGTCAATTCCATCTTGACTCACACACCAACTTCGCAAGTACTTGACTGCACCCAGTAACCTTCCGTCACTGAATTAGAAACTTAGATAGTCCGGTACCAAAGTACAGTGAGTTGCTTGCTGGTCACCATGGTGATCTCAGGTCGGAGGGATACATATACCTATATCCACTTGGAACATCTCTCGACAGACATATCAGTGTCTCCACACTCCTTGGTTAAGAGGACAACCAACGTATATGTCACACAACGACCTAATCTCGATAATGTTGTCGTCCTAGTAACAACATATCATTTGATCGTGAACAGTTTTAAGGACTTGAAGATAAATCCTTCTTTATCATAAAATAAGTCCTAAGGACTTCATCATATAGGAGTTCATTTGAAGATGTACAATGAAATGATGAATTGTTGCCCAGAGGTGCAGCCCAAGAGGGAGGGGTGAATTGGATCTTTTAAAAATAAACGTGTGAAGAATGTGAGTTATTATTATCTTTCAATAACTTGCTGATTTAGCAGCGGAAATAAGATTGCACAAATGAAGCAGTGAATAAGATGAGGAAAGCAATCAGAAATATGCACTGGAGGAAGAGAGATAAATCACACACACAAACACCAAGGTTTATAGTGGTTCGTTGCACTTCCATCACCTACGTCCACTCCCCAAGCCTAGCTTGAGATTTCACTATAACCTAGCAGATTACAGCCTGATTGTTTTTCGGGCTCACAATCAAAAATTCAGTTGGTTTTCTCAGGCAACCAACCGAAAACCTATCCCCGTTTGTTTTTCGGGCTCACAAACAATCCAGTTGGTTTGCAGATAAATCAACCAAAAACTTTACACCGTTTGTTTTTCCGGACTCACAAACAACCTAGTTGGTTTTCAGACAAACCAACCAAAAACTATTTTTCTTGCTGAATACTCCCGATTCAGCAACTTCCAATCAAGGCTTGGAAGAGCCTTTACAAGTTTCAAATGAATGAAACTGTTACAGCAACAGTTAATCCAAATAAATGAATGCTGTAACCAGAAAATTTAAAGCTTCAGAATATATAGAATGAATCAATAAAAATAAAGGCTGAAGCCGATGAAGAAGATGGCTGTGGAAGAATGTCCCAATGCTTGAGCAGCAGCTCTTCTCGATTCAGTGAGAAGCTTCAACTGATTTCCTCACATGAGTAAGTTTCAGATGTGTGCCGGTGAGGATGATGAACTTTTTAGCCTTTTTTTCTTCTCTTTTCTTTTGTGGAAACTTTTCTTACTTGACAGAATATTTCTCTCTTTCCTTGTTGTTTCCTTTCTAAGGTTCCCTTGAATTTATAGACGAGTTCTTCAAAAGGATTTGAATTTCTTTCTTTCCGTTCTGATAGAAATCTTTTCTGTTACAGAAGAAGACAAAAATTGTTGCAAGCTTCTCATTATGGTCCCAGCAGTACAAGGGTCGACTCATGTAATTCAGGGATCGACTCATGTTTATCCTGGGTCGGCTCTTCGAGATATTGAGACGGCTCTTGCTGTCGACTCATATTCTTCATGGGTCGCCTCTTTAAACACAAGGGTCGACTCATCTTCTTCAGGAGTCGTCTCTTTAAACACAAGGGTCGATTCATGCACTAGTTTTTCTGGCTGACACTGAGACTGAACTGGAGTCGACTCTTCAAACGCAAGGGTCGACTCTTCAATTTTAGGGGTCGACTCATTTGGAACAAAGGTCGACTTTTCAATTTCGGGGGTCGACTCATTTGGAACAAGGGTCGACTCTTCAAACTTTGTCTTAGGCGGTAAAAGCTTTCTGTTTAATTTGAACTACACAAGGGTCAACTCATGTTTTGCGGGAGTCGACTCATTGACTGGGTCACTTGAAGAGAACATGCTAGAGTCAACACAAACTTGTCCTTTTTGCTTAGGGGTTGACTCAAGTTTTTCAAACAGAAAACTTTAGACTTCATCTTTGATCTCCATGGATTAGATTAAGATCATTTTCCTTTTAGAACATGTCTAATGAATTGTTTGCGAAGAACTTATGATTTTGCATTGCTTCATTTCCTCTGATTTTTCTTGACTAATAAAACTTCACAATTAAGCCAACATCATTAGTACATAACATCATCTCAAGTGTTTTGTAATCATCAAAATTCATCCTTTAGGGTTGACACTTGACATGAATAATGCCAAATAACACTTTATTAATTTGTCAATTCATTTACAAAATTCAATCATCAACATACTGACGATTGACTCTTAGGATACAATTCCCAACAGGTTACTGCACCCTCATTGCGCTTCCCTATTTGACCTAGGTTTGAGTTTGTTGAATTTCATGTCTGTTACGTTGTATAAAATCAATGATAAGAAAAAAGATCACACAATATGATATCTTCTAACAGGTAATTTAAATTGGGGCTATTTTGATTTGTATTTCTGAATTTAAGTTTATCCTTTGAACTCATCTCAATAATTAACACTTCCTTTAATATTCAAATAACAGTCATCATGGTATTTCTTAATATCAGCAGTAAGTTTATTTATGAATTATGTAACAAGTTATGGGCTCAGTGCCATGTCAGCTACTAAAAGCTACATATTGAAGGTCTAAGAGAGGGTAAGCGAACAAAGACTAAATTTTTTTCATAATCAATTAGGTGTAGATAATGGAGCCTCTTCTCTGACAGGAGCAGGGAGCTTATGAAGGAAAAGAAACTACATATGGTCATCATCATCTTGCAGAATACATATGATACATTATTAGGAGCATTGATGAGCATTAAGGAAGAAGATGTGTGTGATCAAGATTTTGAACTTGTTGCAAAAATGCATCTTAGGTGTGACAATAGTAGTTATGATATATAACATTGGATCTACACAAAGAGCCCACATGTAGTGGTGGCAATTTCCGATCTCCACTTCATAGGCCATTTGATGTCTTAATGATAGTTAAATACTTTTTACTTCCAGTGATTCAAGTCTAAATAAATTCTTAATCATTTGTCCCACCTCTATCTTTCCATCAAAACTATGCTAAAATCCCACTTGTTAGGGACATGCAAAAATTTTGTTTTGACTCTAGTGAAAGCTTTGAATGCCAAGTCATTTGAATTTAAAAGAAACAGGCAAATACTGAATATTGATTAGATAGTTTATGTACATGTAATTAATGGATGCGTATTCTCCTGTAATATATGTAGTTAAGTCATTTCTCTAGTTGCCTAGTATTTCTTTTTGTTGATTACAATGAACATTTAAGTAATTTAAGAAAACCCAAGCAAAACTTTCCGTGACAGAAAGTGAAAGGAGTTTTAGAACATCATGCTTCTGTGGCTGTTGTAGAGAACCCAACAATTTTCTTTTGGTAAGCAAAGGGGAAGTAAATCTCCAAAAATACATCTCAAAGAAAAAGTCAATCTATAGGCATCTGTCTGAACAACATAAAGAAAATAAATTAGAAGTTCAATCAATTGTCTTCTCCCTGCAATCTCAGCTCCCTGATCCACAAGTCAATCAGTGCTTGATTCCTTGCATATATGTGGGTCACAATTACTCCTGGAATATTGGAAGTGATATTCCATTTATCTCAGAGAAGTATCTACAGATGAAGAACATAAGAGTGCCTTGTACTCAACGAACTAGCATCGGAGAATCACCTTCAAGGTGGACTTCTTGAGCATGAATCATATTAACTGCTTCCTATAATCCCTTCCAAGCTGCTCTTAGTTCCGCTAGTAGAGCAGAAAAATCTTTGACATGTATAAGTTCAGCCTTCAAGACCTTGAACTCAGCATCTTCTTTTCTGAACCTTTACAGAGACATCAAAGTTCACTTTAACACAACCTGGTTACTGGGGGTACCCAAGAGACTAAACTGTTCAAGAGTTGGCTGTAGATGAAGTGCTGCAGTTCCCTGGTCCTGTATTGTTAGTTAACGGCTGGTTCTGAGAGTATTCTGCTGTTCTGAGCACCTAGTGAGGTTGATGAGTTGGTGCTGAAATAATTCATCATCTCTAGCCTTTCACACCTGCCACCGAGTGCTGTTCAGAGGTAGATTATCAATCTGGGGATCAGAAAAAATATCACCTGTAGTGTAATTTCCAACTGACATCTGAATTGACCTTCTTATTGCATGCCAAGCCCAAGAACAGCCCACTAGTACTTTATAATCTATCTAGTCAATTTTAAGTTTATAATTTGCATGGACAAATTAACATCATAGGTTCTTCTTGTGCCTGGTTACTTAACCTGCTGTCTTACAGTGTAAGCTCTCTTTCATATAGTGGGAATAGGAATGCAAGTCCCATTACATGCTTAGGACTATGAACTTTGTCCCATTAGATTAAGTGAAGGCCTTGCTCCATGCCTGGACGCTAAATTAAATTCATTGAGAAAGTTCAAAAAGAGTGATTACCAATTATTTTTTTTTGAGAACTCCAAAAAAAGGAATTGGGTGTGCCGGTCCGTGAATCGGCAGGCTCTACTGATTCAGTACAGTACTGACCGGCACACCCTACCGATTCAGTACGGTGCCGAACCGTACTAGGCGCTACTGGTACAGGTTCCAGTACCGATTCGGCGGACCTTAGACTGTGATCATTAACATGGTGCATGTTGTACCTGTCCTTGTTTGATATGGTACAATCCTCAGTATTTCAATCCTTGGTTTTGTTTTTAAACTACTTAATATATTAGAAGATAATCCAATTTCCGTTCTTTCAAAAACTTTTCTCTCTAGCTTTAAAATGCTACACATGATTATCACATTAAAGTGCTGTATTGTATGCTGCAGGTAGAAAGCATCGTTCCGGGTTCCTTGCCTTCATCTATTAAAGGACCTCTTATCCTGGTAGTAAATAAAGCTGATGGAGATGAAGAGGTTAAAATTATAGTTCTTTCTTCTAGATATTGTTTTGTACTTATTCTCATGGATTTAATACCCATATTGTTGCAAGTTGTTGGACTGCAACTCAGAAAATATAATTGCAACAGGTTAAGGCAGCTGGAGATAACATTGTCGGGGTTGTACTTCTACAAGAGCTACCACACCTTTCACATCTTGGTGTTAGGGCCCGACAAGTCAGTCATGCTTTACTTTTTACAAATTATAGCTTCCTTTGCAACTTCACTTTAGGGAAAAGATATTTAAGTCTGTGTATTTCACAATTATGATTTTGCAGGAGAAGGTGATTCTTGTGACATGTGAAGATGATGATAAAATTGCTGATATCCAAATGCTTGAACGGAAATTTGTGAGGTTATATTCTATTGACTAATTATCATTTGTCTACGTATTTGCTTATGAATTTCCCCTTTTTATACACAAACTGAAACACACTTGCATGCACACTTACACCATATGCACAATGAATTACATCAATGCTGATGCTAGTCCCAAGCATGGATGAAAAGTGAAGGGTTGACATTAGGTTGGTAGTCAATTATAAAGAAAATGTTGAAAGCTAGGGAATGGATCCAAATTTGATTTTTGTGAATGTCTGGGCGTCCCTTGTTTGGCTTGAATTTTTGAGAAAAGTTTGGGACAAGGCTTGATGGTTATGGTTAGGGTTATATTTACTATAAAATGCTGGTAAATGCTTCTGTATTACTTTCAAAAATGTTACAAATTTTTCTCCTCTCTCTCTTAAATTTTCCATATATCCAAAGACCTTATTTTTAAGTCAGTCCAGTAAACAATATGAATCATTGACTTCTATTCGAGTTAAATATGATTTCAAGGTGTTTAGCCAGTACAGGTGTCGTACTGATACTTGATACGTTGAAAAAATTTCATACCGTATTGTACCGACACAGTGTTAGTGTGGCACCGGTACGAAGTACGGTATCGAGACGGCGAATCTTATGTGAATCAGTTGGATTTCTTTTTAAACAATTAGAACTCATGACTCAATCATAGCTTATCTATAGGCTTTATATGTGCAATAGTTTCTTCGCAATTTGGCCGAAAGTAACTATATCAGATCAACAGTAAGTATAAATTTCAAGAGTGATATAGAAAACCTTGACAGCTTGATGTAATATTCCACAACCATGTGCAAGCGCAGACTACCTTCATTTGAATAGAGCAATGATTAGTCTCTCAAGGACTAGATACTCCACCTATCTAGCTGTAAGAATACAGTGCACCACAGTATCCTTGGCTGTAATATTTCAAGTAGATAATGAATTCACTTGTGTGTATTATCCTGTCCATTAGCTAATTGGCTATTTGAAGGTCATGCAACTTGTTAACATTTCAAATTGTCTCATGAGATGTGTGATGCACATAACCACAATTTTGTTTGCAAAATCTAACAAGAATATAAAATAAATGTGTTATGTGAGAGTTAACTAGAATGATAGAGAGAGCTTCCTCTAAAAGAACTTTTTTGTCTTCCTCTTCCATATCATCTTTGTGATGTTGATTGTATTAAGATTAACATATCGTTGTGTAATTATTAAGAATTGTATGTCTTGCAGAAAGTGTGAGGATCTCTTTTCAAACATAAAGATTTTACTTATTTGGTCATTGTGAGTTGGTTGTGCACATGGATATAATCTATCAATTTTCTACTGGGCATGAATAATTGGTTCATCAACTAATCCTGATTTCTTGATCAGTTTCCTTCTATATTTGTTCTCTATGCGCTTAGAGCATGGTTTCAAAAACTACTGGAACGAGATGGTACGACTGGGTACCACATAGTTCCATGGCGAAACTGGCACCAATGTGGGTGCTGGGACACCAAACAGCTGTACTAGTTTCTTCTGGCTGTTCCGATATGCATCGGTGCGTACCGGTGCTACCATACTGATTAGTACTGATGGTTTTGCAATTTTCTAGAATCAGTTTTGGTACATACCATTGGTGCTGGTTCCGATACCGGTACTGCTCCAATAGGAAAAATGGTATGGGTTTTGGTACCTGTATTTAAAAACTTGGCTTAAAGTCTGATTTTTTTTAATTTTTTATAATAGGTTGGAAGCATCAGCTTCTCATGTTGATTTATCAACCTTATCATCTAAAGATAACAAAGAGGTTTTACCTCAAAATTTATCAAGTAATGGAGCTTCACGTGAGGAGGAATTCACAAAATTACTTTCTTCACTGCCTGCTGCTAGTGCAACTTACGTGAGTAAGGTACCACTTTTCTTAGATTGAACAATCAAACAAATATTATATTAGTATCTTCCTGCTTTCATCTTTCAGTCCTTTTTTCTAAAAGAGAATATAAGTTATTTATAATTTTTAATATATTTTACAGCAAAATGGATATTCCTATAGTAGAAGTACTACTACTGTTCTAGAGCTTTCCCAAGCAACCACTGAATTATCTGGTGCTAAAGCTGCTTCATGTGGTCGGCTTGCAAGTCTAGCAGCACTTTCTGAGAAAGGTAAATGTAGTCATAGAATGATGGATCCATTTTTCTCATAGTTACAATTTATATTTTTGTCTCTTAGATTCAGTGCAGGCTGTTCATTTAATAAAAAAGATCTGGTGTAAGAGATGACTTTTGACTCATTCCTAAAATGTTCAAAAATTTGCATACGGATTCTTAAACCCAATCAAACAAACAAGCATGGACCAGCATATCAGTGGCTTGATGGTCTTATATTGTAGCATCTCAAGACCTCTTCAATTTTTCAAAACCTGAATGCTGTCCATGACTATGTGATGCAAGTACTATTGCAGATGAGGCAGCAAAGTCAACCACTAATAGAGTGAATTTGTATCCACATATCTTTGCTCCCTCTCACAAGACTTGAAGAACTCTTCTTCATAGGAAAATTCTAGGAAGTTAAACACGTAAACCTAACCGAGGTTTTTGTCCCTGAAATGCAGTTTCGTTGATAAAAAAACTCCTGTTCGACCATCCCTCCAGGATACATGCCTTCTTGAAGATGGATTCTGCAAAACCCCTCCCTCCATATGTGAGAAATCTAAAAAGGCATGTCAAAAAAAATAAAAAATCAGTTGCTGATATCATGTAGTGACTGGTATTGCAGGAACCTTTATGATTAGAAAAAGGAAAGTGTCAAATCCTGTATATTGATTTTAAATCATTTTAACAATTTGAATGAATTTCAGTTGATAACCTAAAGACTCAATTCTTTCATAGTTCTATAAATCCTCAAAAATCGTGAAGGTGAAAATGAACAAGGGATAGATTCACATGTCTCTGACCATCGCTTGGAGGCTTGGATCATCCAAACAGAAGACAATAGCATTCACAATAAACCCTCTTAGAGTTATCGCAGAAACACCTCTTAGTGGAATTCTATTCCTCATTGATGTGAAGCATAAAACTGAAATAGGAAAATCATGAAAAAAAGGCGATCAACTCTTGCATATAAAGATGCCATAATCTTGCTGTCAACCGGAACATGCAGTGCAGACTATTCCAACTTGTTTCTAATAAGAAATCAGGTTTCTTAAATATTCAAGTATGGACAACACTAGCTTCCAGATTTGAGTAGCTTTGATAGCCACCTGATAAAAGTTAAGTAGCTTTAATGCAACTCAGGGACCTGTTGAAATTTTCCCACTAGTTTATGGTTTCTGGTGAACTGGTTTGCTTCCTGCTTTGCAAAACGTACTGACACCACTAGTCATAAAGTATGATGACCTTGGAGAGTTGACTTTCAGAATTGCTACCAGCAGTAAAAATCTTCTGAATACTGCTTGCATGAGCCATTGTGAGGATTGTTCTCTCAAATCTTGAGAATGGAATCTTTAGATGTCAAAACATGCCTCCCAACCTCCATCAACTCTACCGATTGGTACATATGTAATTCAACAATGTTTAATTAACAATTAAGTGAGATGTAATATTAATACTTTATAAGCGATAGAAAAACATTTGCTATATGTTAATTTGATCAGCAGTTTTCATTACAAGGCACCAGCTGTTGGAATTTCATGAATTTAAGTTCAGATCAATCCCTTTTGTAATTTGGCTCATTTGATGACAGTTTACAGTGACCAAGGAGTTCCCACTTCATTCCATGTACCCTCCGGTGCAGTAATTCCCTTTGGGTCAATGGAGTCAGCACTTGAGAAGAATGGTTCATTGGAATCATTTCTATCCCTGGTAGAACAGATAGAGACTGCCAAACTTGAAAATGGTGTCCTTGATAAATTATGCTCCAAGCTTCAAGCATTGGTTTCAGCCCAATGCCCATCTAATGAAACTATTGAAGCTATTGCCAAAATCCTTCCAAATAATGCTCGCCTTATAGTAAGGTCCAGTGCCAATGTTGAAGACTTAGCTGGTATGTCTGCTGCAGGATTGTATGAATCAGTCCCAAATGTCAGCCTTTCGAACCAGAGTGTTTTCAGAGCTGCTGTGGGCCGGGTATGGGCTTCCCTCTACACTAGAAGAGCCATTCTAAGCCGCCGGGCAGCTGGTGTACCCCAGAAAGATGCTATGATGGCTGTTTTGGTGCAAGAGATGCTGTACCCAAATCTCTCCTTTGTGCTCCACACAGTCTGCCCAACAGACCACGACCCCACACTTGTTGAAGCTGAGATTGCACCTGGGCTTGGTGAAACACTTGCATCAGGTACACGTGGCACTCCATGGCGGCTTTCATCAGGGAAGTTCAATGGCAGAGTTAAGACCTTGGCCTTTGCAAACTTTAGTGAGGAACTTTTGGTGCTCAGTGCTGGCCCTGCTAATGGAGAAGTCATCCATCTAACTGTGGACTACAGTAAGAAACCATTAACCATAGACTCCATCTTCAGGAGACAGCTTGGCCAGCGCCTCTGTTCCATTGGCTTCTTTCTTGAGCAGAAATTTGGGTGCCCGCAAGATGTTGAAGGGTGTGTGGTTGGTAAAGACATTTTTATAGTCCAAACAAGACCCCAGCCATGACAAAGTTGATCACCTTTTATACAATTGCCTACTTGCAATTGTGACCTTTTGCAGTAAGGTTGGACGTGAGGCATCTGTTGCCAACAATCTTTCAGCCACCACTCTGTACTTCAGCATGGATCCTAGGTCTGTACTGGACTATCTTACAGGAATTCAGTCGGAGTTTTAATGCTCTTATATCTTCAGTTGCATTCTTCTTGTTTTTTCACACCGCTGCATGGCTGCGGTGCCTTCTTTCTCTTGTTGAGATGCCTATTCTAAGTAGGGATAATAATAATTTTCTGACTTGTGAGCAGTTTCAGATCACTATTCATGCCATCTATCAATCAAGAACAATGTATGAAATTGCGAGTGGTGCTACAGAATTCATTGATTATTTGCCCTTAATTTGTATGCCTTTGGTCTTAGTGGACCAAAATTTATGGATTTGTGAATGATAATGTATCAGCTCTCCCTCTCCGCCCCCCCTTCCTCCCTCCTCTTCTTCCTATGATAATAATCTGGACTAGTACTATATAGCATCATAACCTAGGAGATAGAACATTATGGACGGATAGGAAATACGAATTACTGGGTGGAGCATTTCTTTTCTTTACTTTTCTTTTCTTTCTTTTTTTGAATGGCTTGGGTAGTGGTATTTTTAGTGTAGGATTGTAGCATGTGCATTATGCTTGCAAGCCATTCCCAGTAGTTATTAGTTCTCAATATGAGACAATGGAGTATGGTCAGGTTATGGCTACTCTCTTATGGCTGACAGAAGCACTAGGCAGTATTGGAAACATGTATAAGGTTAATACTGACTGTGCTTGCACCCATGTTAGTCATGATGGTAGCAATAACAAGCAGTGAATCTGATAGTGAAGGTGGCATTGGTGGTGGCACCCATGGTGGACCAGTGTGGTAGCGAGAGTAGGTGATGGCTCTGGAGCCTGTGGCCATGGTGATGATCAAGCATGATGATAATCATAGAGGTGGAACAGGTGAGGTAATTGTGATGCCAAACTGGAGCAGGTGATTTCTCTTCAAAAGAAACTGGAATAGGTGAGAACAATTCCGAAGCTTTATATACTTTGAAGGTCTTCTGAAATTGGGATCTGTTTAGAGTAAGTTATTTTCTTAAATGATTAATATCGGACCTTAGAAAATGTTATTAATAATGTATTTGTTTAAGGCATTTCCAACTTTCTGCTGCTGAATGAGTTTGATTGCAGGTATAGTTAATGTGGAATATGAAAGGGAAATCATTTAGGCTCTATGTTCCGTCTTCTGTACATGGTGAACTCCCATGTAAAGGATTTTCATACTTCTATTGTTCGATGATGATTTTTTGTTCTCGGAGTTGGGGGACCTCTATTTTTTGCACCCTTCATAGTTCATCTAGTTTAACACACTAATTTTGATCTTATTTTGATGAAGCTCTAATAGCTTACAAAAAGATACACTTCCCTTTTTCTATTTTCCTGAGGATATCGGAATGACAGGAAAATTATTTGGCAAATGAAAATCATGGACCACATTTGTGAACTCTTGTAAAATGCGAATTAATGTTTACAACAGCGAGCAAGCGGTGACTGGGAAAAGCCCCTTTCATGATATGGGTCAAGTGCCTCTTCTTACCCGTTTGATACAAAAGGACAAGCTGCACGGATCATTGTAGATCATGAATAGATCTAATCCACTGTTGCAGAAAATAATCGGCAGCATTAAAAACTGCTCTAGAATAAAAAATCGATAACATTTTAAGGAAGTATGCAGGCTATAGATTCCCTTGCAATTTAAGCACATCAGAGAAAACAGGGCTTCTCACCAATTTGCTGAGTCAACTTTGCCCACACCTTTGTTTTTGTTTGGCTGTTCACACCACGCGTACTGGAATGCACTAGATAGATAACTTGTTTGGAAGGAGTAGATGAGACATTTTCTAAAAGCTGTCACTCTCCCACGAATCAGTAAGGCACAGATAAGTCTTTCGTTTGATTTGTCAACCTCATAATTTCTTGCTGAAAGATTAGCCGTCAAGAGAAATTGGATGATAAGCTCTATGAAGTTATTATTACCCTACAATTAAAAATTAAGATAGATTAGAATAGAGATCACAGGTGGAGAAAGTAATTATTTTGCTTTGCTTTTCTAATAAATGCGCCTTGTTTTTGACATAGCCAGATAGGCGGAGGGTGCAAGTTTGGACCATGATATCTGACACTTGGCTGCCTGCACTGTGGGGTTGGTCCGGTCAGTCAAGCAGGCAGAGTTGTTCAAAGTATGCAGAAAGAAAATGGGATAACGTGACCATTCAACATTAAATAACATAAAGCCTGACCATATACCTTCCTAACACCTTATGGTACTAATAGATGTTCTCAAACACAGCAAGATGGCTGCTAGATTTCCAATCTTTGTGTTCATCTCTATCTTCCTCTTTGCTGGAATTCCAATCTCTAATTGCACCACCTTTTCCTTCAACTCATTCTCACCAAGCGACTCAAACATCACCCTTTCCGATAGCGGGCCGACCATCTCTGTTAGACCCCGGAACTGGGTCCGGTCCATTTGACCGGCCTAGTCCCAAGCCGCACGTGAGGCAACGGGATGGAGGGATCCATCCCGAAGAAGAAGGAGCCCCTGTTTTAGGGCTCCTTTTTCTTCTCATTTGAGTCCACCGAAGGAGAGCCGCTACACCCAAGGAAGAAAGGGGGAGGGTCTTCTTCACGTTGCCGGAGAGAGAGGAAGAGGGAGAGCCGAGAAGCTACAGCACGGGCGACCCTTTTCCTTCATTGCCGCCGGAGAGGAATGAAAGTGAATCTTAGGTTCTTCGGTGTTAAGCATGCTGAATTTTTTTTTTTTGAAAACTATGGCTGAACCTGATCGGATTGCCTACGTACCCCTTCATAAGGGGGATCAAGCCATACGTAGTTCTTTTTAAGTTTCAAAAACGTAGTGAAAAAATCGAATCAAACAATTTAATTCGTGCATGCTTACAAGATCAAATCTGAAAATCAGCATTGTAAGAATACATAGGATTATGCCGGAATCGTTTAAACAATTATGCTAAAACTTTATGCATGATTAACTATCAGATCTGAAAGGTAAACACTTTACTCCGATTAATCTCCGAATATTCATCGAATGGATTCTGGAAATAACTCTATGAGGAGCCCCAAAGGAGGGTAAAACCTCGGAGAATCGGACCTAGACCCTGACTCCAAAATAAAAGATTAATATAGAATTAATACCTTTTATGATGAAAGAAACTTGTGGATCTGATCCTTGAATTCGCAGCGACGCATACGAATGGCCTCTACGAGAAGTACATGCGAAGCCCTAGGTAGATCGTTTTCTGCGGAAGTGCTAGCTCACGTAGGAACACTGCAGTGGCTGAAGCTTTCTCTTTCCAAACACTCAACCTTTGATTATTCTTCAAAGAGATGGAGGATGAACGTGAGGATGAAGGAGAAGAAGGGATGGAGGCCCTTAGAGAATTTTTTTTGAATTTTTTTGAAACCTCTAAATATTGCATATTTTGAACCCAAGGCATGGGGGTCTTTTATAGCCAAAAGATCCCCCTACGCCTCACACCTAATTTAACCAATTAAGTTAGCTGATAAAATCTCCAAAAAATTCTGGTGGTTTGGCAGCTAAGAGGAGATAAACATATCCAAATTTTGTACATTTTGGATCCCTAAAAGATAGGAATTCATGCGTCCAAAGTTCAGCGGCAGACCACCCTATTTCATGCGCCATGCAATCCCTACAAATTAGGAAATTCATCTAAATCTTTTTAGGAAGATTTGAGGCTCTATTTTTATAGAAAATATAGCCCCATGCCTCCTCTCTTCTCATGCCAATTTTTGGCCAAAAATAAAGAGGATAGGCATGGAAAATACTGGGGATAAATCAAGGTGTCATTCTTCTCCAAGAAGATAAGGATGGGTTCCTAAAATTTAGGGATTCTTCTTCTTATCCAATTCTGATTATTTGGACTCATAATCCTCATCAAATAAGGTCTTCTAATTGAGTTGGATCAAGCCCAATCCAATTGGATCAAGTCCCATCAATTGGGTCAAGATCAATCTACTTGGGTTGAACCCAATCCAATTAGGTCAAACCCTGATGCAGCCCAAATTGAATCCTATTTAATTTGGCTCAACCTAAGCCTAATTACTCAATCAAATTGAGTTCATTAGCAATCTAATTTCTAATTAATCCTCCAATAATTCAATAATTATTTTTGTCACGCCCCCGTCCCGAGATCGCGAGCCGGGGGTCGCGCCAACCGCCGCACACCCGTAGGAAACCCTCCCCACGAGCATGCAAGGCATCTAAACCAAACACCTCAATTATGTAATTCTAAAATAATTTAACAGAATAAATGCAATCTTATTCCATTGACTAACTCGAGTCATAATGTCTCACAAGTCTAAAT
Source organism: Phoenix dactylifera (assembly GCF_009389715.1). Lineage (NCBI taxonomy): Eukaryota > Viridiplantae > Streptophyta > Magnoliopsida > Arecales > Arecaceae > Phoenix > Phoenix dactylifera. The sequence continues at coordinate 18,077,823 of NC_052405.1, forward strand.
ACGCAGCAGAATAATCATTTACCAACATGCAGAAACCTAGTTCTTAAAATAATAAAAGTCCACCAATCATAATAAATGTCCATAATAACAAATCAACTTAAATAACCCTAATCTAAGATAACTTGTGCCACAATCCTTCTAGTCGCTCTCCTATTTTGAATCCCCAATAGACTAGTTCTCGAAATCTGTAAAACAACAAGAGATGGTATAATGAGCTAGATAGCCCAGTAAGTAATGAACACTCTAGCTAGATAAATCAAGCAATAATATATGAAAAATAAATAAATATACAGTTCCAAAGTATAAGTCAAATATTTCTTAAATTCATAAGATTCTTTTCGCGGTTTCAAGATTCTTTCACATATTCAATTTATCATGTCGATCCTGGACTATGACCACATGTTCCCTGTGGTAGGGTCATCAACACCGACTAATCTTCTTGCGGTGAGTCCTTCAGGACAGTCAATTGCCAACGTATCTGCCCCCATTGGCGGGGTCCTCAACATAGTCAGGTCGATAGTTCAGTTAGTTCTCTATTTCATATTTCAGTTATAAAAACATACAGTGTCAAAACCAAATATCATTCATATCTTAACTTCTTTCAATTTATCAGATTCAACTCAACAGTCAGGGACTATGACCACATGTTCCCTGTGGCAGGGTCATATCACCGACTATTCTTCTTGCGGTACTAATGTATTAGCCCCCATTGGCAGGGTCCTCAACATAGCTCGACTGCAAGTCTGAGTCTATTTCAAGTCATTATCTTTTCTTACATTATGTTCAGTATTTCAAGCCGAAAAATACAATGTCAGAGCAATTAAATACAATTCAAACCAGAAGCAAATACGTTCAATCAGAATCATACAATATTCTAAAAATATACATATAATCCATGTATCAAATTCGTAATCACAAATAATTTGATTCGTAAAACAGATATTTAGTTTGCCGAGTAAAGATGTTACATCACTTACTTTGCGAACGCGATCCATGACAAATCCAATTAATTCCGCAAATTCCTCGCAGAACCTAATATTCAAAAATCATATTCTTCTTTTAAAATTCGTCACAACATATAAATATACCAAGACTTAAATTTTAATATCTTCCCATGGCTGGCCCTGCAGGAGTGCCAAACCCCGAGTTTGGGTTCATACCCGAATACCACCCCCTCTCTTTATTATTATATTTATTATATATACATATATTTTTTCTTTTCTTTTCTTTTTTTCTTTTTTTTCTTTTCTTTCTTCTTTTCTCTCTTCTTTTCCCTTCTTTTCTTTTTCTTCTTTCTTCTTTTCTCTCCCGACTCCCTTCTTCTCCTTCGGTGAAACAGGAGACCCCATGACCCCCTGTCGCTGCCCCCTCTTCTATCCTCTCGATCAAACCCAAGGCGGCCGCGGTGGCCGGCCTTGGCAGCGGCAGGAGGTGGTGGAGCAAGCCCGGCGACCCCCGGCGACTGGCGGCGGCGAACACGCCGACGGCTAGAGCAAGCCGTTTTGGATCCAAATCCGGCGATTGGCCGGCTCAAAAACCCCATACACCAAGGCTAAACATCAAAAGAGGAGGAGAAGAAGGCGAGGGACTCTTACCTCAGCCCCGACGAAGACCGGTGGTTCTCCCCCTCTCCGACGGCAATGAAGAAGAAGAAGACCCCCGTACGAACCCAATAGCCCTCTCTCTCCCTCTCACTTTCGGCGGCAACGCGAAGAAGACCCTCCCCTGAGGATGATAGTGTTATTTTGATGATTAACAAGCAATAATCAAGAGTATGTTACAAGTTAATTCGATACTTCATTTATAAGTCTGTTACTCTCAGTATATTTGTATAAATGCATTTCATTGTTTATTTGGATGAATCTAACCTTGAGTTGCAGCAAAGTGTGGATTGAGTCGACCCCAAGATTGATTGGGTCGACCCCGGCACATCAAGAAAGCATTTGGCACACTTCTGCAAAAATGGCACAGATGAACAGTAAGTTGGGTCGACCCAAAGAAAGCATGAGTCGACCCAAACCTCAAGCCTCTCAAAGACTCAGGAAAATGGTTCTCTGGAAATACTGAGAGGGTCGACCCAAGATGAAGTTGAGTCGACCCAAGCTTGAGTCGACCCAAACAGTGAGAGGGTCGACCCAAAGACAATGACAGAATACATGACAGAAAAGGTTCTCTGGAAACTCTGAGAGGGTCGACCCAAGTAAAAGTTGAGTCGACCCAACTGAACCTTGAGTCGACCCAAAGAAATGTTGAGTCGACCCAAGTGAAGGAAGGCTGAAATGCAAGGTTCTGTGGTTCTGAGAGGGCCGACCCAAGAAAAGTTTGAGCTGACCCAAATCTGATGAACAGTGGTTTGGGTCGACCCAAGAAAAGTTTGAGATGACCCAAATCTGATGAACAGTGATTTGGGTCGACCCAAGCACGGGCAGAAGCATAACGGCTAGTTGTGCAGAAGTGCTTTTTGGACTCCCAACGGCTATAAATGGCTAGTTTCTTCAATCCAACGGTCAGGAAGGACTATTTGGAGGTTGGAGAAGTATTTAAGAGGGAGTATTCATCAGAGGAAGCAAGCTTTTGAAAATACATCAAGTGCATTCAAGAGAGAACCCTAGCAAGGCAAGCTTCATCCAAGAGCTTCATTCAAGAGTCAAAAGAAAGTGGTTGAGCAGATTTCAAGAGTCATTAAGAGCTCCATCCACCCTTGAAGAGTGAAGCATCCTTGACAAAGAAGAGAGAAGTCACATCAAGCGATAACTATTCTCTAAACTCTTCTTTGTAGATTATATTGTTATATTTGCTCATCTAGGAGCTTAAATCTTCTTACTTTGTTTATTAAACTCCTTGTAAAGGTTAGTTGGTTAGCCCGCAAAACCAACGGAATAGGTTGATTGGTGAACCCGTAAAACCAATTGTAAAGGTTCGTTGGTGAGCCCGGAAAACCAACATAGGTTGTTGGTAAGCCCGTAAAACCAACGTAGGTTGTTGGTAAGCTCGTAAAACCAACGTAGGTTATTGGTGAACCCGTAAAACCAATTGTAAAGGTTCGTTGGTGAGCCCGGAAAACCAACATGGGTTGTTGGTAAGCCCGTAAAACCAACGTAGGTTGTTGGTAAGCCCGTAAAACCAACGTAGGTTGTTGGTGAACCCGTAAAACCAATTGTATAGGTTCGTTGGTGAGCCCGTAAAACCAACATAGGTTCGTTGGTGAGCCCGTAAAACCAACATAGATTTTTGGTGAATCCGGAAAACCAAAGTGTAAAGATTTTTGGATTGTGAGCCCGAAAAACAATCCAACTGTAATCCGCGGGATTATAGTGAATTCCCAAGGGGTCGCTTGGAGAGTGGACATAGGTGCTAAGGAGAGCACCGAACCACTATACTTCTTGTTGTTTGTATTGTGATTTGTTTAATTCCACTAACTCATCATTTAACATAAGTAAGATAGTTAAAATTAAGAGAAACCAATTCACCCCCCCTCTTGGCTTGTCACCTTGGGCAACAAGTGGTATCAGAGCAAGGTGCTCCAATAGTAATTATTGATCTCACAATCAAGAGTTAAAGATCATGACAACCCAAGTGGGATGTTCTATGAGTGAGGGACAATTAATTGATAGACCTCCACTATTTAATGGTATAAACTACACACATTGGAAAGCACGTATGCGCATTTTCATTCAAGCACATGACTACGATTTATGGAGTATCATAGTCAATGGGCTACATACAAATGCTAATCATGATAAGAAAATGGCTCAGCAAAATGCAAAAGCCATGAATATTCTATATTGTGCATTGGATGATAGTGAACTTAATAACATATCTTTTTGCATGACTGCTAAGGAAATATGGAGTATGCTTGAAGTTAAATATGAATGCACTAATATTTCTAGTGAATTTGAAACTAGCTCCGAAGAAGTAGAGCAGCAAACTGAAATTAAAAATCCTTGCTTTATGGCACATGAAGATAAGGTATGTATTGGAACACAAAGTGATTTCTCATTCCAAGATAAAGTACATGCTGAAACTCAATCTAATTTTACATTTGATGAACTTCATGATGCTTTTTCTGATCTATACTTAGAATATAAGAAGCTTAGTTTAAAGAATAAAAAGCTAAATCAGAAAAATCTATCTCTTGCTGAAAGCTATGATATAACTCAGAAAAATAATAAATTACTTTCAGAAGACAATGAAAGGCTAACTAAAGAAGTTAACAAATTTAAGCCTATAGTTGAAAAATTTACTATCAGCTCTGAAAAACTGAACTTAATGATAAATAATCAAAGAGCTGAATTTGAAAAGGCTGAATTAGGATATCAATCTTGGTACACACAAAAATCCCTTAATGACATATGTGTTAAATCCTCCACTATCTATCATAAAACGGATTCTAATTTATTTGATGAACCTAATGAACAAAAACAGAAAATTAAAAATCCATCATCTACTTATATTAAATCGATATTTGTTAAATTTAATAAGAGTATACAGAAATACATTTCTTATAATCCTAAAATCTGCAAGCCTATGGACAGAATAGCTATTAAGAAAATATGGGTTCCAAAAGGAACAATAATAGCTAACCTACAAGGACCCAAAAGAGCTTGGATTCCTAAGTTGAAAATCTGAATATTTTCTATAGGTGTGTCTAGCACTCAAGGCTCCAACAAAAGATGTTAATTTAGACATTGGGTGCTCTAAACATATATTAGAGAATGAAACTTAAAATATACTTAAGAAAAGTAATTGAAATGAAAAGAATAATAAAATTAGTAATCCTTGCATCTCATCATTCTCTTTGCCTTAGTATCTAATTAAAACATAAATTGCAGGTATTAATCAATTTTGTGATATAGGTAATATTTTTAAAAACATAATCAAATCACTTCATTTTATAGTATGCTTTACTTACTGCTGGATAAGTTGCTAAATGATTAATCAATTTATTAAGAATAACTCTATGAATTCTCTATATGCTTGATTGAGAGTTTTTATCAATGGTATTATCTTTTATTGATCATAGACATGAGAATGTATACTTGGTATGACTTTAAATATATGCACTATGAATACCAAGATTAAAGAAACCACTTTTGGCATATAAAATCAACTCATACTAGTATGTACTTAATCTCAAAAGACCTTGTCATTGGCTTACTTAAATTAATTTCTACAAGGTCAAAGTTTGCTATGCATGTCATCTAGAAAAACAAACTAGAATCATTTCGAAATCTGAAAACATTGTTTCCACCTCTTAGTCTTTGAAAATTCTCCATAAGAACTTATTTGGATCTCTAGGATAGTGAGCCTAGGAGATAAGCTTCTTGACTTTGTAATTATGGATGATTTTTCAAAGCTAACGTTGGTTTTATTCTTGGCACTTAAATGAAAATATTTTCTGCTTTGGCACAAACTTACAAAAGGTTTCAAATGAAAAAGGTTTGCAAACTGTGAAAGTATCATGGCACAGTTTTGAAAACCAATTTGTTAATAAGGTTTGCACAGAAAACGGTATTGAATACAATTGTTTTTGCACCAAGAATACTATTACATATAGGGGTTATAAAAATATAAAAATAGAACCTTTGTTGTGTAAGGATAATGCTTGGTGATAGCAGTTGATTAATGTTATCATCACAGCTTGTCATATTATAAGGTTTCTATTAAATCTATTTTTGAAGAAAACCCCATGTGAACTCATGAAAAACAAAAAATCAAATGGTGCATACCTTCATTTTTTTTCCAGTTATACATGTTATGTTCTCAAGAATGAAATATATGCCAAATCTGATAAAACAAGTGTTTCTTTGGATATTACTCTCTAAGCAATGCATATAGAATATTCAATGAAAAGATACCAGTTATAGAAATGTCAATTCATATTATTCTTATTAAAACTAGATCTTTTATTGAGAATATAGTTTGTCATTTTTGCTTCTATTTAAAAGACATTAAGAAGAATAAACAAGATGATAATTGGTTAAGTTAAACTAAATCATTTTGAAAGGGATAAAATTTGAAATCTTATTGAAGAATCTGAAAACTTTTTATATTTGGAACAAAATCGAGTTTTTCAGAAACACACTAAATTAAGAAGAATTTGTGATTACTAAAAGAATTAATCAGAAAAGATGAAATAGATCTTGATGAAATCTTTGCATAATTAGAAGCCAAAGATAACCACTTTCATTTGATTGTTTTATGAGACTTGTATTTTGTCAAATGAATGTGTAGAATGAACTTCTATGTGGTTATATTATTAAAATTTTTATGTAAAAATAACCATTTATATTTGAAAAATATTCATTACAAACATGATAAAATACTATTTGATTTAGAACAAGCACCAAGAGCATGATATGAATGATTAAGTAACTTTTTGATAGAAAGTAATAGTGATAAAACTATGTATCAAAAAGAAAAATTCTGATATCATAATTGCTCAAATATATATTGATGATATTATTTGTGGTGCTACTAATGAAGCTTTATGTAAAGTTTTTTTTTTTTAAGCTCATGCAGGGTTAGTTCGAAATGAGTAAAATGGATGAACTAATCTTTCCTCTCGAACTCCAAACTAAGACAAATAAAAAGGGGATCTTCATTGGCCAAAGTAAGTTCACAAGAATATTCTTACAGAAGTTTGGCATGAAGAAAGGTATATCTATGACCCCATATTGTAGAGTTTAAAAATAATGAGCAAGGTAATTTTATTGTTTGAAGCTGTATTACTATATCATGCAGCTTGTAGGCCAAATTGTATGCTCATTTTGTGCTTATATGCAAAGATATCAAACTAATTCTAATGAATCACATCTAATTGATATCAAAAGATTCATAAAAATCTGTTAAGATAATAAAACTAGGTACTCCAATCTTAGGTAAAAGCAAAACAAGTATAATATATTCAGCACATTTATAAGAATTATGTGAGCATTCCTTTGGATGGGATAAAATCCATAATCAACTATAATAGGAAGAGTTTGGAGTGAACATTTTTAAAGAGAAAAGTTTAACCTTTCTACATTGCTCATCATAGGGATGGTGCCAATGGAGAGGCTAGTGGTAGTACCCGGCACTATTTGATCCAACTATTCGGTGTAGGGTATATTAGGGACGGCACAAGAGGGAGGCTAGTGGTAGTACCTCGTGCTCCTTCCAACTCCACCGGATAGGGAGCAAATAGAATATAGAGCATAGAAAAGTAAAACCGAAAAACAAATGAAGATAATCAAAATGATCATTGAGTGTAGAGATGGGCACTGGGCCGGGCCGCCCACGGCCCGGCACGGCACGGCACGAAGCGGGCCGTGCCTGGCACGGCCCGCAAGCTACAGTGCCGGGCCGTGCCTGGCACGGCCCCTTTGATAGGGCCGTGCTGGGCTAGAGGGTCCTGGCCAGCGGGCCGTGCCAGGCACGGCCCGCTTCGGGCCTGGGCCGGCACGGCCCGGTCTAGGCCCGCGGGCCAAGCACGGCACGGCCCGCGGGCCAGCACGGCACGGCCCATAAGGGCCTGGGCCGGGCTGGCACGCGAGCCTGGCACGGTCCGGGCCTGGGCCCGGCTCGGCCCGATAAAAATTAATGCTTCATAAATTTTTTTAATAAATTAATAAATATTGAACACTAAGAAATCTTGATTTATGAATATAAAGCCACCTTAATGGTGGGGGGTTTGGCATAGACCCCTACCAGTTTATTAATTTAAATCAAAATGGTACATGAAGGGAGGTTTGGACCTTGGTCTGACCTCTAGAATACAATAAGAAACTAAGAAAGGGCCGAGGTTTGGACCTTGGTCTGACCTCCAGAATACAATAAAAATGTACAATTATAAAAAATTAAGAAATCTTACTAATCATCAGTGATTCAGTGAATCAGTATTCACTCTTCAGTCTTCAGTCTTCAGTCTTCAGTCTTCAGTAGTGTTTGTATCATCATCATCAGAGGATGTTGTATTATGTCCACCTTTATCTTGAAGTCTTGCCTCAGCATCCAGCCAATCCTTGAAGCAGAGAAGCATCTCCACCGTTTCGCCCGTCATCCTACTTCTCTTTTCGTCAAGAACACGCCGACCTGCACTAAAAGCGGATTCCGATGCTACCGTGGACATCGGCACAGCTAAAATATCGCGTGCAATTGCAGACATAACAGGATATTGATTTCTAACACTCTTCCACCAAGATAATACATCTAGATTCTCTATTTGATTTTCATCATATGCAGAATGAAGATCATTTCGTAAATAAAATTCTAGTTCACTACTTAAAGATGAAGAAGATGAAGAGGAACTTGAAGCATGTGTGTGTCTTCTCTGTGCAATGAATGAAAAAATAGATGACGAACGAGAACTACTAGAAGGAGGAATAGAGGTTTGTATTTGTGTTCTAGATCCACGAATTTTTTCATCATATATAGCATAAATATCATAAAGAAGTTGTCTTACCTCATCTTTAGCAGATTCAGCATCTTGATTCATATTTTCAGAGTATGCATCAAGTAAAATTAGCACGCCATTTAATTTAACTCTAGGATCAAATACAGCAGCTAAGTTATGCATAGGACATATCCTGTCCCAATACTCATTCCATTTAGATTCCATTAATTCAATAATAGGCATTAAATCATCATCATATCTATGTTCTGCAAATTTTTGACTAATTATATATGCTTGTTGTAAAAATGAACATGAAGTAGGGTAATAAATACCAGAAAGAACATTGGTAGCATTATAAAAACTAAGCAAAAAATCTTCCAAAATTTTTCCTTTATTCCAATCAGTTTCAGTCAATGTAAATCCTAATCCACGATCATTAATATATGCACTTAATAAATTTTTATATGGGTATGCATCATGTATCATGCTATATGTGGAGTTCCAACGAGTAATTACATCAAGTTTAAATTTTTTAAAACGTTTACCATGATTTATGCATAATTCCTTAAATTCTTGAAGTCTTGATCTAGAAGCATGAATAAAAGAAACTGCATTTCTAATTTTTGAAATCACATCTTGAATCATGCCCATGCCAGCTTGAACAGAAAGATTTAAGATATGACATGCACATCTAATATGCAGTAAATTTCCATCTAATATGGGATGCAATGAGTCTTTTAATAATACAACAGCAGAATTATTATTAGATGCATTATCAAAAGTAATAGACATAATTTTTTCATTAATATTATACGAACATGCAGTTTGATAAATTATATTTGAAATTTGTTGCCCAGAATGTGGAAAATCAAAAGCACGAAAAGCAAGAATACGTTTATTTAATTGCCAATCATTATCAATATAATGAGCAGTAATGGCAATAAAACAATTACTACCTACAGATGCTGACCAAATATCAGAAGTTAATGAAATTTTTACATTTAAAGTAGAAAGTGTTTCAATTAAATTTTGTTTCATTGCTAAAAAATTGGTCATAGCTACTCTTCTAAATGTACGCCTACTAGTTCTTTTGTAAGCAGGTTGTAGGTTTAATTGAACATATTCTTCAAAATTAAAAGATTCACATAAACTAAAAGGTAATTCATCCTTAACTATCCATTTTACAAGTGCTTTTCTTTGATTTTCATGATTATATGCAAAATTACCTACAAGTAATCCCCCTTGTATATTAAGGCTACTTTGAGTTTGAGCATGAGAATCATGCATCCTATGACTCTCTTGATGTCTTTTTAAATGCCCTGTTCCCCCACTACTACTACAACTATAAAGTTTGGCACATTTTTTACATCTAGCTTTTCAGACTCCCTCAACCATAACTCTATCAAATTCATTCCATACAGTACTAGTCCTCTTACGAGAAGAGGTTTGACCTTCACTCGGTTCACCAGTTCTAGAGGAACTAGGAACAGGGGGTTGGGGATTAGTTTCTTCTCCCTCAGAAACAGGAATGCCAAACTGACTTTCCTCAAAAGATGACATATCTATGATTAATTCAAAAAATAAAAACTAACCGCAAGGAGGAATTGAGTAGAGGGTCGGAGGGCAGAGGCAGAGCCGAGATTCCGAGCTTCCTCTTGTGCTCTCAATAGAAGCGACCTTCTCTTCTCAACAGGAACCTCCTCTTGTGTAGCACTTGAACAAACTAAAAATTAAATTGCTAGAAGAGCACTTTAGAAGAGAGAAATAATAGCAGTAGAGAAGGAGAGAATGAGAGGTTTGGTGTGGTGAGAATGAGGGAGGAATGGGCTATTTATAGAAGCCCAAAATTTTTTTTTCCCAAAATACCCCTCAATTCAGCCGTTATTGGACTGTTGGGAGGGGTAAAAGCGTCTTTTTCCCGAAAACAGCTGTTGGAAACGGCTATTTTCCTCCCCCTCTCCAGACGGGCCGTGCCAGGCATGGCCCGTCTGGAGCCGTTACGGGCCGTGCCGGCACGGCCCGTTCGGAGCCGTTGCGGGCCGCCCGTTTGCGCCCGTGTCGTGCCGTGCCTGGCACGGCCCGTGTCGTGCCGTGCCCGGCCCGGCCCACCAATAGAGGGGCCTGGGGCCGGGCCGGGCTGCAGTTCCGTGCTGGACGGGCCGTGCCAGGCACGGCCCGTTTAGTCTTTGGGCCCGGGGGGCCTGGGCCGGCCCGGCCCGGCACGGCCCGTTGCCCAACTCTAATTGAGTGGTTAAAGGAAGAAATTAAAAAAAAAATTTGGAGAATAACTCAATATGATTCCTAGATGAAAACTACGGTTTAAGAAAAATAGAATTAATTTTGATGCTTTGGTTGTTTGCTCCGATACGCATATGAAACATATCTTCTTCTATCTTATAAGTATACTGAAATTGGTCTAAATGATGTGTTTTTCAATGATCTTGATTGCAAATAAATGGTTCTAAACATATGATATTATTTTGATATAAAAAAGATTTATGGTGCTTCATATATACATTGCTGAAAAACTATGACTAAGAAATTAATATTTTGAATATACACTCCTACATAATTAAATGCTTCTATCATTAAAAAGAAAAGCTATTTTTAAGAAGAGAGTTAATAATCCTAAAGCTTAAAATATTTCAACTCACTTCAATAATTCTTATAGGAAAGAAAATATAATTACTTTTGAAAGAAATTTGAGCTTCAAAAGAATTATTTTCTGATTAATATTTCCATACATATTCAAAAAAAAAGAGGAAATATAATTTATCCTTGAAAGATTAAAAAGAGTGATTGCTATAAATTTTGAAAAATTCTGGATCACTCTACATTCTTGATATTATAGAAGAACAAAAAAAAAAAGGTTTGAAAGAAAATGCATCTTTTGAGGGGGAGCTTTAAATACTCAATCTCTTTATTGAAAATTATCTTCAAACTCTAAACTCTCAAATGGAATGATTAATTAAGGGGGAGAAAGAAAATTTCAGAGTGAGAGATCATATAGAACTTAATCGTATAAATTCGCATCTAAAGATGAGACAAAGAATACTAAATGTAAAGTGGTATTAAACTTTGTGCTTCATTGAATATCTTTTGAAAGTTGGATTTCCATCTGTGTTCATCGGTAAATCATTTATTTCTGAAAATTAATTGAAAAGGATTCCATCTGTCTTAGTTTCGAAAATTTATCTTGGAATCTACTTATGAGTTCTTATTGGCTTGCACTTTAGTGTTTCAATCCTGAGCCAATTCATTTTAATTGATTTTGATGCTATGATCTTTAACGGAGTAAAAGAAAGTCTTTAAGAGAGCTCTAAAAGAACTTTCAAAGCCTTGAATTTTATGTATCCTACACTGCATAAATTCATGTTTTGGTATCTATGCTCCAATACTTTTATATCATGAAAGAACTTTGAAGTCATTAAGAATTAAGGATTCAACATAATCTTATGTTTTTCGAGTATATAAGGTTTGATCTTTATTTGCTCTTATACTATCCTCTAAAAATTAACTAGATTGCTCTCATCTTGCTATATACTTAATATATATATATATATAAAAAGGTGTTGAATTTTCATTCGTGCCTTCTTTGAATATTATTCTTGATACTCCTTGAAATAACTTGAAAAAGATTCCATCTACACTTGATTTGAAAAATATCTTTGGAATCTACAGTTAGAGATCTCTTTTGGCTCACATCTTAAATGTCTCATTTCTAAAGCCAAACACATAGAAATAAGATATCATTTTATTAGGGATCATGTGCAAAATGGAAACATATGTATTGAGCATATATGTACTGAAAAAGAATTAGCTGACATATCACAAAACCCTTGAGTGAAGATAGATTCTGTACGCTAAGGAGGGAATTAGGCATATGTGATCCTTTTTATTGAAGAGATATAAAAGGAGCAAGCAGTCTCATGATACATTCCTCCCATTTCTAAAAACCCATGAAACATGAGTCAAACTTGTAATCTATAGATTCCTTACTCATGTATCATTGTCCCAGAAAGAATTTGTAAGGATTGGAAGCAAGGAAAATTTTTAGAAGCGAAAAGGAAGAGAAAGGAAAAATTTCTGAACTTGGGTCGACCCAACCCAGAATAGGGTCGACCCAACGTTGAGTCGACCCAAGAAAATTCTTGAGTCGACCCAACGTCGGGACCCCACTTTTAAAAGGGGGACCCGTGAGCTTCTAGGGCACTGTTTACCCTTTGTCCTCTTCGGAAAACCTTATTCCCCACTCTCCAATCTCCTCCAATCATCTCCAAACACTAGATTACTTCAAGATTTTGGAGAAATGGGACCCAAGAGAGCCGTAGCCAAGCGATCCGGGAGAGTCTCACGGATCCAACATGCGGAAAGAGAAGCTACAGAGCCGACCTCCCCGTGCCACGTACACTAGGAGTAGAGTTGGGCACTGGGCCGGGCCGCCCACGGCCCGGCACGACCCGGCACGAAGCGGGCCGTGCCTGGCACGGCCCGATAGCTACAGTGCCGGGCCGTGCCTGGCACGGCCCATTTAAGGGGGCCGTGCTGGGTCACAGGTTACTGGCCCGCGGGCCGAGCCCGGCACGGCCCGCTTCGGGCCTGGGCCGGCACGGCCCGCTCTAGGCCCGCGGGCCAAGCACGGCACGGCCCGCGGGCCAGCCCGGTCCGATAAAAATTAATGCTTCATAAATTTTTTTAATAAATTAATAAATATTGAAAACTAAGGATTTATGAATATAAAGCCACCTTAATGGTGGGGGGTTTGGCATAGACCCCTACCAGTTTATTAATTTAAATCAAAATGGTACATGAAGGGAGGTTTGGACCTTGGTCTGACCTCCAGAATACAATAAGAAAGGGCCGAGGTTTGGATCTTGGTCTGACCTCCAGAATACAATAAAAATGTACAATTATAAAAAATTAAGAAATCTTACTAATCATCAGTGATTCAGTGAATCAGTATTCACTCTTCAGTCTTCAGTAGTGTTTGTATCATCATCATCAGAGGATGTTGTATTATGTCCACCTTTATCTTGAAGTCTTGCGTCAGCATCCAACCAATCTTTGAAGCAGAGAAGCATCACAGCTAAGATATCGCGTGCAATTGCAGACATAACAGGATATTGATTTCTAACACTTTTCCACCAAGATAATACATCTAGATTCTCTATTTGATTTTCATCATATGCAGACTGAAGATCATTTCGTAAATAAAATTCTAGTTCACTACTTAAAGATGAAGAAGATGAAGATAAACTTGAAGCATGTGTGTGTCTTCTCTGTGCAATGAATGAAAAAATAGATGACAAACGAGAACTACTAGAAGAAGAAATAGAGGTTTGTATTTGTGTTCTAGATCCACGAATTTTTTCATCATATATAGCATAAATATCATAAAGAAGTTGTTTTACCTCATTTTTAGCAGATTCAGAATCTTGATTCATATTTTCACAGTATGCATCAAGTAAAATTAGCACGCTATTTAATTTAACTCTAGGATCAAATACAGCAGCTAAGTTATGCATAGGACATATCTTGTTCCAATACTCATTCCATTTAGATTCCATTAGGTCAATAATAGGCATTAAAACATCATCATATCTATGTTCTGCAAATTTTTGACTAATTATATTTGCTTGTTGTAAAAATGAACATGAAGTTGGATAATAAATACCAGAAAGAACATTGGTAGCATTATAAAAACTAAGCAAAAAATCTTCCAAAATTTTTTCTTTATTCCAATCAGTTTCAGTCAATGTAAAGCCTAATCCACGATCATTAATATATGCACTTAATAAGTTTTTATATGGGTATGCATCATGTATCATGCTATATGTTGAGTTCCAACGAGTAATTACATCAAGTTTAAATTTTTTAAAATGTTTACCATGATTTATACATAGTTCCTTAAATTCTTGAAATCTTGATCTTGAAGCATGAATAAAAGAAACTGCATTTCTAATTTTACCAATCACATCTTGAATCATACCCATGCCAGCTTGAACAGAAAGATTTAAGATATGACATGCACATCTAATATGCAATAAATTTCCATCTAACTGTTAGATGTATGCCCTAGAAGCCAATCTGGCTGAGACATTGTTAATTCTAGGGACATAATTTTGTACTTGACTATTTATTATTGAATAAATAAAAGGCATCTTATCATTCAGATTATTTATGTGTCTATGAATCGTCCAAGAAATTAATAAGATGATGATGCATATTCTCAAGAGTTGAGAATTTGAGCCATGTATCATTAGTGATTAATTTCTAAATGCTCCTGATCAATGGATCATCACGAGGACGGTGATCGATCCGATCAGTGCACAGATCACTTTTCTTCTGGATGGACGAGACTTGAGTCCACAGTGTAGGGACACTGAAGTGATAGTGCAGGTGCTTGTTAGAGAACAAGGGTACTGAGCGTGACCAAGATAAGAAGTTACTTGGATGTCTATCCACTCGTCAGTGACTTGTTTGATGTTGCAGTAGTATGACTGGTCCTTTGACCTGCGGTGCTTCAGCTACTCACAGTGAGGTTATTGTAGTTTGACTACACGTATACATGGTCTCTAGTCATATGGGTCCTTGTAGTGTAGATTGGCTGCAGTAAGTTCACTGTAGGAGTAGGGTATGCACTTACATGGAATCTATCGACCTTGATAGAAGAGGAGTGATCCTATGTGATTTGTTAGACTGAGTTCTAAGACCTTGGCCAGGGCAGTAATATAAAGTGGAGAAAGAGTTTTCCACTATCGAACTCGAGTCGAATAAATCTTGACATATGATAGACGAAGGGGTTTGACGAGTTATCCATGACCTCCGTCTTGTAGGGATCCACGATAGAAGAACTGTATCACATGATAACTGCACCTAGAGGTTCATCATTTTATTCTGCTGGGTAGCCACTACATGCTGCTCGGTGTCACTGGTGGATGGTGGGACTTATAGGGATTGTCTCGATGATCGATAAACCCTAATGAGTTGATTTGGAATCGTTTCAACCCATTGAAAGAAGTTTTCAATGATATTGTGATAGAGATCGCAATATATCTCACTACCAGTCAGAATAGAACCTATGGGGTCACACACACTAGAAGTATTGACCGATCCGATGGTTGAAAAGTGATTATGAATCACGAGTAATCAATTCGATTGATAAGAAGTTGAAGAAGGAATGGAAATTGATTAATTGGACTTAAAACACAAATCCTGCTTGGAGTAGGATTCCTAGAGTTCTAATTGGATTAGGACTGGGAATCCTAGTTGGAGTAGGACTGGGATTCCTACTTGGAATAGGATTCCTACAATCCTAATGAGATTAGGAATTTTGAATTAAAATCGGATTCCTACTTGGAGTAGGATTCCTAGAGTTCTAATTGGATTAGGACTGGGAATCCTAGTTGGAGTAGGACTGGGATTCCTACTTGGAATAGGATTCCTACAATCCTAATGAGATTAGGAGTTTTGAATTAAAATCGGATTCCTACTTGGAGTAGGATTCCTAGAGTCCTAATCAGATTAGGACTTCGGATTCAAATAGAGTCCTAATTGGATTAGGACTAAAATTAAATATGTCCTAATTTGGATTAGGGTTTCTTAAGTCACAATTAATTATTAATCTAATGAATCAATAAGACTCCTAATTGGATTAGGATTGAAGAGTTCAATTGAGTCAAAATTGATATAAGTTCTAATTGGATTAGGACTTACCTAGATTGGATCCTAATTGGTTCACCCTTGGGCTAAGCCTAATTGGATTAGGGCTTGACCACATTAGGGCATTCCAAACCCTACTTAATGTGGATTAGGGTTTACCATGAGGAGGGGCATATGCCCCTCCCTTTTCCATGTGGAGAAGGGTGAAGAGAGGGGGCCGGCGCCCCCTCTTGGAAAGTAGTCAAGGGCTCCTAACTTGTAGGAGCCCTTCATGCTTATAAAAGAGGGACTAGTGCCGGTGCCCTAGATGCAACCTTCCTCCTCTTCAAGCCGTGGCCACCCCTCTCCTCTCCTCTTGTTTCAGCCGCAAGCAAAGGGAAAAGCCAAGAGGTGTCTTGGCGGCATCCTCTTCCTCCCTTCCTTCATCCAACGCAAGGAAGAAAAGAAGGCTGCATGGGGATTCTTCTTCTTCCTCTTCTTCATCCTTCTTCTTCCTCCTCTCAAGCACAATCAAGGGTTGAAAGAAAGAGAGGAGATCAGCCATCAAAAGTTATCTCTGCAAGGGAGCTAGCACCCCGGTGAGATAGAAAGCTTGGATCGGTTCCTGCTTTGTGTGGATACCCGTAGAGGCCGGGCACTTGAACGGCTTCAAGCGAACCTTCATCCTAAACCACGAACTTCAGTTTGCGGTGATCATCTATCCGCACAAGGTGAAGATCTGATCTTCTAAAGTTTTTAAAAGTTTTTAATCCTTATCTATCTACGAACGGTTTTTGAACAACGTTCATACGATGAACGTCGATCCCGCGCATGCCCCTTCCGCTGCCATCTGAATTTTTTTTTAAATTTCAGCGGCATGTGCGGGGTTTCCAACACTAACATGGGATGCAATGAGTCTTTTAATAATGCAACAGCAGAATTATTATTAGATGCATTATCAAAAGTAATAGACATAATTTTATCATTAATATTATATGAACATGCAGTTTGATAAATGATATTTAAAATTTGTTGCCCAGAATGTGAAAAATCAAAAGCACGAAAAGCAAGAATACGTTTATTTAATTGCCAATCATTATCAATATAATGAGCAGTAATGGCAATAAAACAATTACTACCTACAGATGCTGACCAAATATCAGAAGTTAATGAAATTTTTACATTTAAAGTAGAAAGTGTTTCAATTAAACTTTGTTTCATTGCTAAAAAGTTACTCATAGCTACTCTTCTAAATATACGCCTACTAGTTCTTTT
The DNA here is from genome assembly GCF_009389715.1 of Phoenix dactylifera. Lineage (NCBI taxonomy): Eukaryota > Viridiplantae > Streptophyta > Magnoliopsida > Arecales > Arecaceae > Phoenix > Phoenix dactylifera. The sequence continues at coordinate 18,095,113 of NC_052405.1, forward strand.
GTAAGCAGGTTGTAGGTTTAATTGAACATATTCTTCAAAATTAAAAGATTCACATAAACTAAAAGATAATTCATCCTTAACTATCCATTTTACAAGTGCTTTTCTTTGATTTTCATGATTATTTGCAAAATTACCTACAAGTAATCCCCCTTGTATATTAAGGGTACTTTGAGTTTGAGCATGAGAATCATGCATCCTATGACTCTCTTGATGTCTTTTTAAATGCCCTGTTCCCCCACTACTACTACAACTATAAAGTTTGGCACATTTTTTATATTTAGCTTTTCAGACTCCATCAACCATAACTCTATCAAATTCATTCCATACAGCACTAGTCCTCTTACGAGAAGAGGTTTGATCTTCACTCGGTTCACTAGTTCTAGAGGAACTAGGAACATGGGGTTGGGGATTAGTTTCTTCTCCCTCAGAAACAGGAGGAATGCCAAACTGACTTTCCTCAAAAGATGACATATCTAAATTGATGAATTCAAAAAATAAAAACTAACCACAAGGAGGAATTGAGTAGAGGGTCGGAGGGCAGAGGCAGAGCCGAGATTCTGAGCTTCCTCTTGTGCTTTCAACAGGAGTGACCTTCTCTTCTCAACAGGAACCTCCTCTTGTGTAGCACTTGAACACTTGCTAAATGCAAACTAAAAATTAAATTGCTAGAAGAGCACTTTAGAAGAGAGAAATAATAGCAGTAGAGAAGGAGAGAATAGTTGGTTTGGTGTGGTGAGAATGAGGGAGGAAAGAGCTATTTATAGAAGCCCAAAATTTTTTTCCCCAAAATACCCCTCAATTTAGCCATTTTTGGACTGTTGGGAGGGGCAAAATTGGAAATTTTCCAAAATAGCCGTTGGAAACGGCTATTTTTCTCCCCCGTCTCCAGACGGGCCGTGCCAGGCACGGCCTGTTTTGTGCCGTGCCCGGCCCGGCCCGCCAATAGACGGGCCTGGGGCCGGGCCGGGCTTCCTTTTGCGCCCGAGACGGGCTGTGCCGGCACGGCCCGTTTAGACCTTGGGCCCGGTGGGCCTGGGCTGGGCCGGCCCGGCACAGCCCGATGCCCAACTCTAACTAGGAGGATGAGGACTAGATCACAGCCGTTAGATACTCCCTAGGCTGATATTAGCATTTCTGTTTAGAGCCTAGGATATGTATCTAGTTCTCATATGAATTTTGTGTTGATCATATATTTTGAACTTTGATTGAGGAACATTGCATTTGTTTTTGTTTTGGCATTATTGTTCTTAAATGTTCCTATTTTGATCAATGAAGTTGAAATGGTTGTTAATTATTGTGTCTATTCCCATGCACCTATTTGATGATAACAAAAAAGGGGAGAAGTAAGGGAAGAGAAATAAGAGAAGTAAGGAAAGAGAAATAAGTTGTCAAACAAGTTGAAAATTATAATAGAAAAGCATATACATTTAAGGGGGAGCAATTTGTAACAATGAAAATGATCAAATCTAAAATTTTCATTGAATTTCAGAATTTGGCACATAGAATTTTAGAATTTGGCACATACCTTTCACACCTCGATACATAATCTGAAACTTATGCTTTATCTCAAATTTTTGAAGTTTCATCTTTAATGAAATATAAATGAAAGGGGGAGCAATTTAAAAAGTCAAATTGGAAACATTTGAATGATATAGGAGGAGACTTCACTCTCATATTTGAAAAGCTGAAATTCAGCAACTTGAGCCCTTTGAAAACTGATCTTAAGATAAGTATCAATATGCTCATACTCTATATTTTGTAATCATCAAAAAGGGGGAGATTGAGGATGATAGTGTTATTTTGATGATTAACAAGCAATAATCAAGAGTATGTTACAAGTTAATTCGATACTTCATTTATAAGTCTGTTACTCTCAGTATATTTGTATAAATGCATTTCATTGTTTATTTGGATGAATCTAACCTTGAGTTGCAGCAAAGTGTGGATTGAGTCGACCCCAAGGTTGATTGGGTCGACCCCGGCACATCAAGAAAGCGTTTGGCACACTTCTGCAAAAATGGCACAGATGAACAGTAAGTTGGGTCGACCCAAAGAAAGCATGAGTCGACCCAAACCTCAAGCCTCTCAAAGACTCAGGAAAATGGTTCTCTGGAAATACTGAGAGGGTCGACCCAAGATGAAGTTGAGTCGACCCAAGCTTGAGTCGACCCAAACAGTGAGAGGGTCGACCCAAAGACAATGACAGAATACATGACAGAAAAGGTTCTCTGGAAACCCTGAGAGGGTCGACCCAAGTAAAAGTTGAGTCGACCCAACTGAACCTTGAGTCGACCCAAAGAAATGTTGAGTCGACCCAAGTGAAGGAAGGCTGAAATGCAAGGTTCTGTGGTTCTGAGAGGGCCGACCCAAGAAAAGTTTGAGCTGACCCAAATCTGATGAACAGTGGTTTGGGTCGACCCAAGAAAAGTTTGAGCTGACCCAAATCTGATGAACAGTGGTTTGGGTCGACCCAAGAAAAGTTTGGGTCGACCCAAGCACGGGCAGAAGCATAATGGCTAGTTGTGCAGAAGTACTTTTTGGACTTCCAACGGCTATAAACGGCTAGTTTCTTCAATCCAACGGTCAGGAAGGACTATTTGGAGGTTGGAGAAGTATTTAAGAGGGAGTATTCATCAGAGGAAGCAAGCTTTTGAAAATACATTAAGTGCATTCAAGAGAGAACCCTAGCAAGGCAAGCTTCATCCAAGAGCTTCATTCAAGAGTCAAAAGAAAGTGGTTGAGCAGATTCCAAGAGTCATTAAGAGCTCCATCCACCCTTGAAGAGTGAAGCATCCTTGACAAAGAAGAGAGAAGTCACATCAAGCGATAACTATTTTCTAAACTCTTCTTTGTAGATTATATTGTTATATTTGCTCATCTAGGAGCTTAAATCTTCTTACTTTGTTTATTAAACTCCTTGTAAAGGTTAGTTGGTTAGCCCGCAAAACCAACGGAATAGGTTGATTGGTGAACCCGTAAAACCAATTGTAAAGGTTCGTTGGTGAGCCCGGAAAACCAACATAGGTTGTTGGTAAGCCCGTAAAACCAACATAGGTTGTTGGTAAGCCCGTAAAACCAACGTAGGTTATTGGTGAACCCGTAAAACCAATTGTAAAGGTTCGTTGGTGAGCCCGTAAAACCAATATAGGTTGTTGGTAAGCCCATAAAACCACCGTAGGTTGTTGGTAAGCCCGTAAAACCAACGTAGGTTGTTGGTGAACCCGTAAAACCAATTATATAGGTTCGTTGGTGAGCCCGTAAAACCAACATAGGTTCGTTGGTGAGCCCGTAAAACCAACATAGGTTTTTGGTGAACCCGAAAAACCAAAGTGTAAAGGTTTTTGGATTGTGAGCCCGGAAAACAATCCAACTGTAATCCATGGGATTATAGTGAATTCCCAAGGGGTCACTTGGGGAGTGGACGTAGGTGCTAAGGAGAGCACCGAACCACTATACTTCTTGTTGTTTGTATTGTGATTTGTTTAATTCCACTAACTCATCATTTAACATAAGTAAGATAGTTAAAATTAAGAGAAACCAATTCACCCCCCCTCTTGGCTTGTCACCTTGGGCAACATCCCCCTTTGCGGCGGCTCTCCTTCGGTGGGTTCAAAGGAGAAGGAGAAGGAGAAGGAAGCCCTAAAACAGGGCTCTTCCTTCTTCTTCTGGATGGAAAGAATCCATCCCGTTGCTGCCTCATTGGGACTGGGCCGGTCAAGTGGACCGGGCCCAGTTCCAGGGTCTCACATTCCCCCCTCCTAAAAAAAAATTTCGTCCCCGAAATTTCCGTACCTGTAGTTTCAAAAAGTTGGGGGTATTTCTGCTTCATCTCATTTTTCAGTTCCCAGGTAGCTTCTCTTTCTGAATGATGGCTCCACTGCACCTTGACATAAGGTATAACATGGTGTCTCAAAACTTGATCTTTACTGTCCACTATCCGCACTGGATGCTCCTTATATGATAGATCTTCTCTAACTTGTAAAGGCTCAAGCTTCGCGACATTACTTGGGTCTGGTATATATTTCTTCAACATTGAGATATGGAAAACATCGTGTACACCAGCCAGAGAAGGTGGCAAGGCAAGTCTATAAGCCACCTTACCAATTCTTTCTAAGATCTCGAACGGACCAACAAATCTGGGATTCAATTTTCCTCGAATACCGAATCTTGTAACTCCCTTTGTAGGTGATATTTTAAGAAATACATGGTCACCAACTTGAAATTCTAATTCTCGTCTTCTATTATCCGCATAACTCTTTCGTCTACTTTGTGCAGTCCGAAGGCGATCTCTGATTAGCTGAATTTTCTCAACTGTCTGTTGTACAAGTTCAGGGCCCAACAATCTTCGTTCACCAATATCATCCCAACAAATTGGCGAACGACATTTTCTTCCGTATAAAGCTTCATAAGGTGCCATCTGTATGCTACTCTGATAACTGTTATTATATGCAAATTCTATCAGAGATAGATGCTCATCCCAAGAACCCTTCATATCTTTGACGCAAGCTCTTAACATGTCCTCGAGAATCTGAATGGTTATCTCAGACTAGCCATCGGTCCGAGGGTGAAAGGCAGTACTAAAACATAACTTTGTTCTCAAAGCCTTATGCAAGCTTTTTCAAAATTGTGATACAAATCTAGTATCTCGATCAGACACAATGGATACTGGAATACCATGCAGTCTCACAATCTCTTTAATGTATAATTTAGCTAGCCTTTCCAGACCGAACCCAACTTTAATAGGTAAAAAGTGTGCCGATTTGGTTAGCCTATCCACTATCACCCACACGGCATCGTTAGAACTGGGAGTCTTTGGCAGTCCTGTTACAAAGTCCATGGAAATTTGTTCCCACTTCCATATTGGAATGTCAAGAGGCTGAAGCGGCCCTGCTGGTCTTTGGTGTTCGGCCTTAACCTGCTGACATACTAGACATTGTGCCACGAATTGAGCAATTTTTCTTTTCATGTTGTTCCACCAATACAATTCCTTTAAATCTCTATACATCTTAATTCCTCCCGGGTGCACTGTATATCCAGACTGATGGTGATGCAGGAGCATCCCCCTTGGGCATGGTGTATTGGGTCTAGTCCCTTGGGAATGAAGATTGAGTTTCCTTCTTGGGTATGCACCAAGTTTCATGGGGTTCAAGGAGTTCCAATATCAATCATGTTGAGCCCAATTGAATCATGGGGAGAGCGTGGAGATGAAGGCCAACCATGAAGCACCACCCTCATTCTAATGGCGTGGGACATTGGGTGAAGGAGTGGAAAGAATTTTAGTCCAAGCAAAGTTGAGTCCAAGCTGAAATTAGATTGAGTCCCTGCAATTAGTGATTTGATTCACAATGGGTTAGCTTCTTCAGTGTCAATTAGATTGAGTCCAAGGCGTGAATGGGTCCATGGCTAATTAGAAGTGGTCATATGTCAAAATAAAGAGAAGTTCAACTATGAAGACCTCTCACATGTGGAAGAAATTCAGAGTTTAGATCCAATTGAAATCCGTGACAGATTGAACACCATATGGTATTTTGAAGATTTCGGGAGCTACAGAAGTTTGATTAAGTTGATTTAAATTTTTTTGGAAAGTATACATCCGTAGCTTTCCAATGACTATAAGAACATAAAATTTGGAGATCAGATGATATTTGAGGAGTCTCCTGAACTTCATGCTGATGTTGGTACCCGAGAAGGAGTTCCACCTAGATAAATATTCATGGCATGCAGCTGAATTCCTTTTGATGGGTTTCAATCCACACGCCATAGATATGGATCTTAGGTGTCTAGGCTTAGGTGTCAAGGCCTTTGATTGGTCAATTAGAAAATTTAAATATTGAATTGAGTCCACATGTAATTAGGAGTCCAATTTAAAATTCTGTGTAGTCCTTATCCTTATCCTTTGCCAACCTTTCCTTCTATATAAAGGAGGGTATGATGAATGAAGTTAGTTTTGGATTTCGAAATTATTTTTTTGTTTGTGTGAAGAAAGGCTACTCCTCTTGCTGGTGCGACGCCAAAGGGGCTGAGGGAAGGTGGGACGCCTCCCCTTCACGCCATTTGAAATTGGGTTGGTTTTGGATGAGATTTCCCTAACTAACTCAACCTTATCCTTATCCATTCTCTTTCTCCTCACACCTCCACCCTTTGTGTTCTCCATCCTTGCTTTCCACCTCATCCACCAGCAATTTCCTCATGCCTATTACCCTCTCACGTCCTCCCCTTGGGTCCAAGGCAATTCAAAGTCAAATTAAACCCATTTCAGCCTACATGCAAATGAACCAACCAATTTCAACTGCCCACTAAACTTGGTGCCTAATTTTGGTCCATTGGCTGACCCTCCTTGAACCCAATCTCGCCATCCAGCAACCCATCTTCTTCCTCCTTCCTTCCACCACAAAGAACCCTAGCCTCCATTGCCATTGCTTAGAAAAAAAAAAAAATTCAGCCATCATCAGAGAAGAAATATTTTGCAGCCCACCCCGATTGCGTCAATTGGTATCAGAGCGAATCCTTGTCGCCATGAGTACCAGGAGTGGTCGCCCCTACAACAATGAACGACAACGTGCTGAGATGATGGCCGAGCTCATCCGGCAAGTGGCGGCCTTGAATCAGAAGGTGGAAGTTGTTTGGGATCGTCTCTTCCCCGAGCCAAACAATCTTGAAGATGAACATGCTTTCCCGCGCAACCTGAAAATTCAGAAGTGCCATTTGGAGGAGACCCCGATGTTGAAGCACTTTTCCCCAGGGGTCTATCACCCCAAAGGCCACCTAGGGATCAGCGGATGCCCCCTCCAAACATTCCTCGTATGGGGAATAATTTCAGGAACCCCTATGTTCATCAAAATCAGTGGGAGCGCAATGATCTCGACGATGTTATGAAGCGGGTTCGTGTAGAAGTTGCTGATTACAGCGGAAGCATGGACCTAACCTACTTCCAGAATTGGTTGATGTCTCTCGAAGACTACTTCAAATGGTTCAGCATGCCCAATAAAACCAAAGTGATATTCGTGAAGATGAAGCTTAAGGGCCAAGCACGCATATGGTGGCATAGCGTTGAAGAGAAGCTTCATCGACTTCTGTAAATAGAAGCACATATCAGAAAATGGGTACTCCAAGGGCTAATGAAAAGGGTAAAGGTCCTACGCCACAATCCACACCGCAAGGGAAGAATCCTGTTGAATGCTACAAGTGCGGCGGGCGAGGCCATTTCGCCGTTGTTTGTCCTACCCGAGACCAACGATTTGCATTGGTATGTGAAGAGGATGAGATCATAGGACCCTCTGAAGTCACTCCTCCCTCTCAGCCTGCTGATGAAGAGGAAAATGAAGGGAACGAAGAACATGATGAAGAAGCCCCTGCGGTGGAGCTAGAAGCTTCAGATCTACCTGTGTGCGTCGTGCGGCGGGTTCTTACGGATTGCAAGCAGGAGGAGAACGTGGAGGAAGATTGGAGGCGCACCAATATCTTCCACACTCGCGTCGAGCATGCCAACAAGTCTCTAAACCTCATCATTGACAATGGAAGCTGCATGAACATCATTTCTGAAGGTCTTCCGAGATGAAGTATGGTGCGATGTTCTGCTCATGAAGGTGTGCCATCTTCTTCTAGGAAGACCTTGGTTGTATGATCGTAATGTCGAGTATGATGGTCGATCCAATTGTTATTCTCTATATTGTGCCAACAAAAGAGTTGTGTTAAAGCTCCTTCGGATCACTAATTTTACCTCTGAAAATCTGATAATCCAACGGGTTTTAACCGTGAGAAAGTTTGAAGCTTGTAGCCGAGAGATTGGAGTAATGTATGCACTAGTGTCTAGGGAAGTTGGTGCTGAAATTTCAGAAGTTGTTCCTTCTGATTTCAAGTCCATATTGGATGATTCGTCTAATGTAACCCTTGAGAGTCTCCCAAGGATCTTCCACCGATGAGAGACAACCAGCACACCATAGATTTGATGCCCAGATCAAGCTTGCCGAACCTTCCTGCATACTGGTTGAACCCAAAAGAACACGAGGAGCCTCGTCGCCAAGTCCTGAAGCATGGGCCGCCTATAGAAGATTTTATTGCTGATGCCCTCAATCAAAATTTACATATTCTAACTCCTTTGAATGATGAGGTAATGAGGTTTTCCAATCTAAAAATTTTGTACCCCTCTGAAGTATATTTTCAGCCCATATATGCAGAAGTTTCAGCAGTGGATCAGTGGCAGCATTCAAAATTTTCTGCCCATGATTGCTTTCTTTTATGTGTCTCGGAGACCTCACTTTGTGATCATATTGTTCGAGAGCTCCATGGCGGAGGCCTTGGTAGTCACTTTGGCTATGTCAAGATAGTCACTATGGTGGAGGATAGGTTCTATCTGCTAACCCTGCGTAAGGAAGGAGACTTTGTGTTAATGCAGTTTAGTGCTGAACGCCGAAATTTTTGGAAGCTTCAACCTTGCCAAGTCGAATTCTTCAAGGTGCTAAAGTGGATGGGACCCAAGAACTTTGTGCTTAAGTTATCAGATGATTTGCAGGTTAGCCCCATCTTCAATGTTGAAGAGTTGCAGCCCTACGATGGTCACTATGTTGAAGAGTTGCAACCCTATGATGGTCGCCATGTTAAAGATGAAGACATCCCACCTGTATCATCATCACTTCTTCGACGATCAGCCCCGACGGGCACCATTGAGGACATCCTAGTTGATCAGATCATGCCCACATGCCGAGGAGGATACCAAAGTTTTTTATTGGAGGACCGACTAATTTCAGATTGCACATGATTAAAGACGAAGGGAGTCCAACAGCTGAACCCGAACTTCTACGAGCTCTATCAACTGCAAAATTCGACGGAGTCGAGTCTTTTTTTAGAAGGGGGGAATTGATGCAGGAGCATCCCCCTTGGGCATGGTGTATTGGGTCTAGTCCCTTGGGAATGGAGATTGAGTTTCCTTCTTGAGTGTGCACCAAGTTTCATGGGGTTCATGGAGTTCCAATATCAATCATGTTGAGCCCAATTGAATCATGGGGAGAGCGTGGAGATGAAGGCCAACCATGAAGCACCACCCTCATTCTAATGGCGTGGAACATTGTGTGAAGGAGTGGAAAGAATTTTAGTCCAAGCAAAGTTGAGTCCAAGCTAAAATTAGATTGAGTCCCTGCAATTAGTGATTTGATTCACAATGGGTTAGCCTCTTCAGTGTCAATTAGATTGAGTCCAAGGCGTGAATGGGTCCATGGCTAATTAGAAGTGGTCACATGTCAAAATAAAGAGAAGTTCAACCATGAAGACCTCTCACATGTGGAAGAAATTCAGAGTTCAGATCCAGTTCAAATCCATGACAGATTGAATACTATATGGTATTTTGAAGATTTTGGGAGCTACAAAAGTATGATTAAGTTGATTCAAATTTTGTTGGAAAGTAGACATCTGTAGCTTTCCAATGACTATAAGAACATGAAATTTGGAGATCAGATGACATTTGAGGAGTCTTCTGAACTTCATGCTAATGTTGGTACCCGAGAAGGAGTTCCACCTAGATATTCATGGCATGCGGCTGAATTCCTTTTGATGGGTTTCAATCCACACGCCATAGATATGGATCTTAGGTGTCTAGGCTTAGGTGTCAAGGCCTTTGATTGGTCAGTTAGAAAATTTAAATTTTGAATTGAGTCCACATGTAATTAGGAGTCCAATTTAAAATTCTGTGTAGTCCTTATCCTTTGCCAACCTTTCCTTCTATATAAAGGAGGGTATGATGAATGAAGTTAGTTTTGGATTTCGAAATTATTTTTTTGTTTGCGTGAAGAGAGGCTACTCCTCTTGTGGTGCGATGCCAAAGGGGTTGAGGAAAGGTGGGATGCCTCCCCTTCACGCCATTTGAAATTGGGTTGGTTTTGGATGAGATTTTCCTAACTAACTCAACCTTATCCTTATCCATTCTCTTTCTCCTCACACCTCCACCCTTTGTGTGCGCCATCCTTGCTTTCCACCTCATCCACCGGCAATTTCCTCATGCCTATTATCCTCTCACGTCCTCCCCTTGGGTCCAAGGCAATTCAAAGTCAAATTAAACCCATTTCAGCCTACATGCAAATGAACCAACCAATTTCAGCTGCCCACTAAACTTGGTGCCTAATTTTGGTCCATTGGCTGACCCTCCTTGAACCCAATCTCGCCATCCAGCAACCCATCTTCTTTCTCCTTCCTTCCACCACAAAGAACCCTAGCCTCCATTGCCATTGCTTAGAAAAAAAAAATTCAGCCATCATCAGAGAAGAAAAATTCTGCAGCCCACCCCGATTGCGTCAGATGGGCTTCTTTAAGAATTTTCTGTTTAATTTCCAAATCCATAGGTACACAAATTCTATTCCGATACCTCAAAATCCATCCTCATGTATCTCCAATTCAGATATATCTCCTGCTTCTACTGACTCCCGAATCTTCAATAACTGTTGGTCATTACCCTGAGCTGTCTTGATCCTCTCTATGAGTGTCGGCTGAACCTACATATAAGCCAATTGAGTCCCCGAGCCAAGTACTCGGATCTCTAATTCAAGTTTCCTCACATCTTCCAAAATATGTCGTTGGCTAGTAATCAAAGTGGCCATATTTCCTATTAACTTTCTGCTTAAAGCATCTGCAACAACATTAGCTTTTCCAGGGTGATAATTAATCGTTAGATCATAGTCCTTCAACAATTCCAGCCATCTTCTTTGTCTCAAATTCAGTTCCTTCTGGGTAAATATATATTTCAAACTCTTGTGATCTGTAAACACCTCGCATCGTACCCCATAAAGATGATGTCTCCAAATCTTGAGAGCAAAAATCACAGCTGCTAACTCCAAATCATGAGTGGGATAATTTTGCTCATAAGATTTTAATTATCTAGAGGCATAGGCTACTACTTTACCGTGTTGCATCAAAACACAGCCGAGTCCCTTCCTTGAAGCATCACTATAAATTGTGAATCCATCATCACTTGTAGGTATAGTAAGAATAGGTGCCGTAACCAATCGCCTCTTTAATTCCTGAAAGCCTTGTTCACAATCTTTAGTCCATTCAAACTTAACTCTTTTTTGAGTTAAGCGAGTCAAAGGTATAGCTATAGAGGAAAATCCTTCCATAAATCATCTGTAATAGCCTGCCATTCCTAGAAAGCTGCGAATCTCAGAAACATTAGTTGGCCTGTTCCATTGCACTACATCTTCCACTTTTGCGAGATCCACAGAAATCCCATCTCCGGATATAATATGCCCCAAAAACGATATCTCATTCAACCAAAACTCACACTTCTTTAATTTAGCATAGAGCTTCTCCCTCCTTAAGAGTTGAAGTACGCTTCGTAAATATTCCTCATGTTCTTCTTTTTCTTTTGAATAAATTAAAATGTCATCAATGAACACCACCACAAATCGATCTAGAAAAGATTTAAATATTATGTTCATTAAGTCCATAAAAGCTGCTGGGGCATTCGTCAATCCAAAAGGCATCACCAAGAATTCATAATGTCCATAACGAGTTCTGAATGCAGTCTTGGGTACATCTTCCGCTTTGATCTTTAGCTGGTGATATCCTGTGCGGAGATCAATCTTAGAGAAAACATGTGCACCTTGCAACTGGTCAAATAAATCATCTATTCGAGGCAAAGGGTATTTGTTCTTTATAGTGACTTTATTCAATTCTCTATAGTCAATGCAGAGTCTCATGCTTCCATCTTTCTTTTTCACAAAGAGCACTGGAGCTCCCCAAGGTGACACACTAGGTCGTATAAAATCCTTGTCTAGTAAATCTTGCAACTGATCTTTCAATTCTTTTAATTCAGCTGGGGCCATTCGATAAGGAGCTTTAGAAATCGGACCTAAATCAGGTACAAGATCAATAGTGAATTCAATTTCTCTGTCCCATGGCAATCCTGATAACTCCTCGGAAAAGACGTCCGAAAATTCATTCACTATAGGAATATCCTCTATCTTTAGTTCATCTTGTTGTATATCAATTACTGAGGCCAGATAACCTGTGCATCCTTTTCTTAACATTCGTCCAGCTTGCAAAGTCGAGATAATATGAGGAAAAGCAGTTCCTTGGTTTCCACAGAAACTGAATGCCGGTTCTCCCGGAATTTGGAAGTTTACCCTCTTGCCATGACAGTCTACTGAGGCATGATAGGTAGCAAGCCAATTCATCCCCAGAATGACATCAAAATTCCGCATATCAAGTACAATCAGATCCACAGGTAACTCCGTATCTATTATTTCAATTTTACATGACTTGCATATAACATCAGTGCTCAACATACCGCCTACTGGTGTCTCCACATAGAACTTAGTGGTCATGGATTCACACAATATGTCATGTGTTTTGACAAAGTTTGAGGATATGAATGAATGTGTGGCACCAGGATCAAATAAGACATAAGCATAAATATCAGATATAGGAATAGTACCTGTCACCACTGCATTAGAAGCTTGTACATCTTGCTGTGTAAGTGCAAATACCCTTTCTTGAGTCTTTGGCCTCTAGCTTCCTTCCATTGCTTGCGTAGATTTATTCTCGTTTCTTTGTGGGTAGTCTGCAATTTTATGACCTTTCTGTCTGCAATGAAAACAAGAACCTGTAACCCAGGGACAATTTGCAAATTCATGATTACCGCCACATCTTGAACACTTCCCACTCTCATTTTTGAGATTTCTATCTTTATTTGGCTTCTGAGCTGGATTCTTGAAATTCTTGTTTCCCCCTTTAAATTCAGCAGGTCTGTTTCTTTTCTTTTGGTTTCTTTCCCTTTCAGCAAAAGCTTCGTTGACTTTCCTTTCAATGATTAAGGCTTTATTCACCACAACTGCGTAGGTAGTCAACTCATAGGGTACCACTTCTTCCTAATTTCAGTCTTCAATCCCATCTTAAACTTGTGCACTCGGTCTTGCTCATCCTCTACCAATTTCGGAACAAATTTGGCTAGTTCTGTGAATTTGGCTTCATATTCGGCCATTGTCATGCCCCTTTGCTTCAAATGGATAAATTCTTGTTCCTTCTGTGTCCTTACACTTCGAGGAAAATATTTATCATAGAATGCTTTTCGAAATTTATCCCAAGTGAGAGGTTCCCCATCATGCTCAAATTTATGCTCCAACATCTGCCACCAATTAAATGCTTCTCCCTGCAACATGTATGATGCAAACAGAAGTTTTTCATCGTCCCAGCATCTTAAGACAGCAATATTGGGAATTGTGTCCCAAAGCCAATTTTTAATTGTAAGAAATTGGATTATGTATATATATTTTATTAAAATGAATAAAAATTTATTCTGGTAATTTTCTATTCATCACAAGTGTTGCATCTTCAAATTGAACTCCTGTGTATTGTGATGAAGTCCTTAGGACTAATTTAGTGGATAAAAGAGGTTTTATCATTTAGTCCTTAAACCAGTTCACGACCAAATGACAAGCTGTCAATTGGACGATAGCTATGTCAAGTATAGGTCGTTGTGTGCCATTTAGTTGGTTGTCCTCTTAAACCAAGGAGTGTGGAGACACTGTATGGCATACAGGTGAGATGTAGGAGTACATCGTCACTGAATAGTGACTCACCTGCGTAGCACTCCACTGTCGGGAGTTAGCTCGTAAAACGTATGGGCATAAGTACCCCTTAGACCTGAGACTGTCACGGTGACTTGCAAGCAACTCACTGTACTTAGGCACTGGATGACCTGAATTTCTAATTCAGGGATCGGAAGGATGCTGGGTGCAGTCAAGTACTCGCGAAGTCTGTGTACGAGTCAAGATGGGATTGACCGCTCCAGATTAGAGGAGTTGATGTCTTGCTGTATTTCAATTCAGTAAAACCTTGGCCAGGGTAAACCAAGTGATGGTCACTTGATTTGATTAATTGAAATATACTATGGATGACCGGATCCAGAGTTCGACAGTCCACTCTGAGGTCATCTTGAGCATCGAAAGTCATAGGGATGAATTATGCAACAACCATACGTCTAGGTTCTTGAAAGTTGCTTTGCATATTTGACCTATCCGGACGTCGGGTATCATTGCTAGATGGTCACCTCGATTAGTGCATGGAGTAGTCCATGTACTACCGGCTTAGTGTGTTAGATGTATGCCCTAGAAGCCAATTTGGCTGACACATTGTTGATTCTAGGGACATAATTTTGTACTTGACTATTTATTATTGAATAAATAAAAGGCATCTTTTCATTCATATTGTTTATGTGTCTATGAATCGTCCAAAGAATTAATAAGATGATGATACATATTCTCAAGAGTTGAGAATTTGAGCCATGTATCATTGGTGATTAATTTCTAAATGCTCCTGATCAATGGATCATCACGAGGACGGTGATCGATCCGATCAGTGCACAGATCACTCTCCTTCTGGATGGACGAGGCTGGAGTCCACAGTGTAGGGACACTGAAGTGATAGTGCAGGTGCTTGTTAGAGAATAAGGGTACTGAGCGTGACCAAGACAAGAAGTCACTTGGATGTCTATCCACTCGTCAGTGACTTGCTTGATGTTGCAGTAGTGTGACTGGTCCTTTGACCTGCGGTGCTTCGGCTACTCACAGTGAGGTTATTGTAGTTTGACTACACACATACATGGTCTCTAGCCATATGGGTCCATGCAGTGTAGATTGGCTGCAGTAGGTTCACTGTAGGAGTAGGGTATGCACCTATAAGGAATCTATCGACCTTGATAGAAGAGGAGTGATCCTATGTGATTTGTTAGACTGAGTTCTAAGACCTTGGCCAGGGCAGTAATATAAAGTGGAAAAAGAGTTTTCCACTATCGAACTTAAGTCGAATAAATCTTGACATATGACAGACGATGGGGTTTGACGAGTTGTCCATGACCTCCGTCCTGTAGGGATCCACGATAGTAGGACTGTATCACACGTTAACTGCACCTAGAGGTTCATCATTCTATTCTACTGGGTAGCCACTACATGCTGCTAGGTGTCACTGGTGGATGGTGGGACTCATAGGGATTATCTTGATGATCGATAAACCCTAATGAGTTGAGTTGGAATCGTTCCAACCCATTGAAAGGAGTTTTCAATGATATTGTGATAGAGATCATAATATATCTCACTACCAGTCAGAGTAGAACCTATGGGGTCACACACACTAGAAGTATTGACCGATCCGATGGTTGAATAGTGATTATGAATCACGAGTAATCAATTCGATTGATATTCGGTTGAAGAAGGAACAAAGGAAATTAATTAATTGGACTTAAACACAAATCCTACTTCGGGTAGGATTCCTAGAGTCCTAATTGGATTAGGACTGGGAATCCTAGTTGGAGTAGGACTGGGATTCCTACTTGGAATAGAATTCCTACAACCCTAATGAGATTAGGAATTTTGAATTAAAATTGGATTCCTACTTGGAGTAGGATTCCTAGAAATCCTAATTGGATTAGGACTTCGGATTCAAATAGAGTCCTAATTTGATTAGGACTAAAATTAAATACATCCTAATTGGATTAGGATTCCTTAAGTCTAAATTAATTATTAATCTAATGAATCAACATGACTCCTAATTGGATTAGGATTGAAGAGTTCAATTGAGTCATGGTTCATTCAAGTCCTAATTGGATTAGGACTAGCATAGATTGAACCCAATTGATTCATGATTTGGTTAAAGCCTAATAGGATTAGGACTTAGCCATAAGAGGGACACCTAATCCTCCTTAGAGGAGGATTAGGGCAACACAATAAAGAAGGATCACGCCCCTCCTTTGCTCTTCTTTGGTGCGGCATGAAGAGAGGGGCCGGCGCCCCTCTTTGGAAGAAAATAAGGAGCTCCTAACGCCCCTCTTTGGAAGAAAATAAGGAGCTCCTAAAAGTTAGGAGCTCCACACCTTTAAAAGGAGAGGCCTTGGCGGAACCCTAGGTGGGTGAATAACCTCCTTCCAGCCGTGGCCTCCTCTCTCCTTGGTTCAGCCGCCATCAGCAAAGGGAAAAGAAGAGGAGGCGTCTCCCTCCTCTTGGTCTTCTTCCTTGGCTCCAACGCATGAAAAGAGAAGAAGGCTGCAGGGGCTTTTGATCTTCTTCCCATCTTCATCCTTCTTCTTCCTCCTCTCAAGCACAATCAAGGGTTGATTGAAAAAGAGGAGATCAGCCATCAAAAGCTATCTCTGCAAGGGAGCTAGCACCCCGGTGAGATAGAGAGCTTGGATCGGTTCCTGCTTCGTGTGGATACCCGTAGAGGCCGGACGTTTGAACGGCTTCAAGCGAACCCTCTTCCGAAAACCACGAATTCAGATTTGCGGTGATCATCTATCCGCGCAAGGTGAAGATCTGATCTTCCTAATGATTTTAAAAGTTTTAATTCTTACCTAATTACGAAAGGTCTCGAAACAACGTTCATGCGATGAACGTTGATCCCGCACATGCCCCCTTTCCGCTGCCATCTGATTTTTGTTTTGAAATATCAGCGGCATGGGCGGGTTCCCAACAGTGGTATCAGAGCCTAGGCTTCGTAGATTAAGGTAAGAATTAAATATCTAAAGGCTTATTAGATCTGAAAATTAAATGATCATGCATGCTGAAAATTTCTGCATGCAGATTTTTCAGGGGTGCTGATTTTTGCATGCTGATTTTTATGTGATAAAATGATGATTCTAATTGCGTTGTTAATGAGATTACAAAGTTTAGAATCATGATTAGCATGATCAGCGACCTATGTCATGATATAATCAGTTAGTTTTCAGATCTGAAAATTATAATTGTTGCATATGGTGATGATCATAGGATTCAAACCCTTTTGGTATCAAATGTAATGACCTGCGATGTGATCTGTGATGTCATGTAATTTTTCAGATGCTTGCATGCATCTTATTTGATGTTTTGAGAGGCCTGCGTGCCTCCTAAAAGGAGATGTAATTTATTTTTATTTTTATTTTACATCTGGTTGTATTTCTGTGATGTGATGTACGTCAACGATCAAGTCGAAGACGATGCATGAGATGAACAGGGGTCTAAGCGGTTGATGGCGATTGGATCAAGAGTTGGTCAAGGATCGAATCAAGGAGGCTTGGAACCAATTCAAGAGTTGAAGACCAGTTGATCGATTGACGTGCATGTGCTTGTAATACGACCTAACTAGAATCCATGATCATCACCTATTTAAAGTTTAGCTTTAATTTGATGCTGCGATTATAACTGCCTGTGATGTGCCGTTTGCATGTGATGTGAATGCGAGTCGGGTAGATAGGTTTACATGTGATGTAGCAAACCCAATTGAGACCTAAATCAAAACCTCCTCAATCAAGTCGAGAGTGAACCGACATGAGCAAGTCATATTAGATTAATTGATCTAATTGGTGTCTAGGAAAGCATGAAAGGTGGTTACTTAATTAGGACCTTACTCTCTGAGTAAGGGGAGCCTCCCACCTGCTTACCTGGCCAATTGTTCGATTACCTCTTATGAAGGGCTCAAGTTGCAAACACTAAGACCTGATTAACCAATATTAAGTCAATAGGTCTTCCACTGTAGTAGAGCTGCTAAGGCCTTTCTGATGTTGATTTGTCTCGGCTGGACACAGTGGTCAAGTTGCATCGGGGGGCTGGACCTCTCTATAGACATGAGATGTTGTAGGGTAAAGGTGGGGTTGGGCACCAATAACTGTTAGGTGAGGACCCAATGACGACTTTATTCCTACGGTTATACGGTGGGTCTGACTTAACTAAGAAATGAGACCAATAACTGTTAGGTGAGGTCTTCATGGCTTAGAGACCAAGTTGCACTGCAACATGCTTGAGAAGCATTGTACAAGAGTTGTACACTCATCCATCTATGTGTCACCAATAACTGTTAGGTGAGGTGGCATGTAAATCGGTGGGATCGCAGTACCCATTAGAAACCCTAGTCGTGTGGGATTTCCGTTTCCCTACCAGGAGAGTGTGAGGGATTCGAAAAAATAGTGGGAGTTACATTTGTTCTAAAAGACCTTAGAACAGATTAGGATCAAGTACAGAAGTCTAACTAGAATCTCTACTCTCTGCAGATACAATGTCGGCTTCAAACCCTCTGACCCGTATTCTTGAGACCAACCGACTGACCGGAACCAATTACAAAGACTGGCTTAGAAATCTCAAAATAGTTTTGGACTGTGAGAAGATAGGCTGCATACTCGATTCAGATATCCCCACACTACCAGCACGTCCTACTGATGTTCAGCGTGAGTTGCATAAAAAGTGGTTGGATGATGACATTAGAGTAAAATGCTATATGATGGCATCCATGTCTAATGAACTCCAATGCCAGCATGAAAGTATGAAGACTGCTAGGGAAATACTGGCACACCTGCAAGAGTTGTATGGTGAGCAGAGTCGCACAGCTCGTTTTGAAGTGTCCAAGAGGCTCTTCAAAGCGAAGATGCGCGAGGGGCAGTCTGTCCATGATCACGGTCTGACCATGATTAAGGACCTAGAGGAGCTTGAGAAGCTCGGTATGGACATGCACAAGGAATTACAAGTGGATTTGATCCTACAGTCACTTCCTGATTCATTTGGTCAGTTTATAGTAAACTACCACATGAATAAGCTTGAATGCACTAAGACTGAACTAATCAACATGTTGGTAACTGCTGAGGAAGCCTTGAAAGGTTCAAGGGGCAATGTCCTTGCTGCTGAGTTGACTTCTGGTTCCAAGAGAAAGTCTACTTGGAAGAAAAAAGAAGCCTGCAAAGAAGCAGAAGAAAGACAAGAAGCCAAAGAAGGAAGTTCAAAAGAAAAAGGCTAACGATAAAGAAAAATGTTTCCACTGCAATGTCGAGGCCACTGGAAGAGAAACTGTCCTTCATACCTCGAGAGCCTGAAGAACAAGAAAGGTGACACACCTTCAGAAGGTATAGACTTGCTCATAATTGAAACTAATCTAACGGTTTCTTCTACTTCTAGTTGGGTTATAGATTCTGGTTCTAGTGCTCATCTATGCACTACCATGCAGGGTCTAAAGGAAAGTAGAAGGCTGGCGGAAGGTGCGGTAACCCTTCGGGTTGGCAACGGGGCAAAAGTTGCTGCTGTAGCTGTGGGCACCTTCCATCTGCGACTACCGTCTGGTTTTAGTTTATTACTTAGAAACTGTTATTATATACCTGTTGCTAGCAGAAATTTGATTTCTGTTTCATGTCTAGCACAGGAAGGTCATGTTTTTACATTTGACAAAGACTGCTGTTCTATTTATTTAAGAAATAAAATAGTCGCACGTGGTTTCAAGATTGACAGTCTCTATCACATACATATGGATGTATTTATGAATATATCTGAGCAAACAGTGAATACCATAGGATCTAATAGATCCAAAAATAAGATAAATCTAAAGTATTTAAGGCACCTCAGGCTTGGCCATATAGGAGAAGACAGAATAAACAAATTGGAGAAACATGAGCTTTTGGGCTCATTGACTTTCGAGTCATATTTGATTTGTGAATTCTGCCTTCAAGGAAAGATGGCCAAATTATCCTTTGTAGGACACAGGGAGGTTCACTGAAATACTTACCCTAGTACACACTGATGTGTGTGACCCATTCGATGTGCAGGCTAGGGGTTGTAATTTTTTACTTCAATTTACCGATGATTATTCATGGTATGGATATGTGTATGAGACACAAATATGAAACTTTTGAAAGGTTCAAAGAGTTTAAATATGAAGTAGAAAAACATATAGAAAAACTCACTAAGGTTCTTCGATCAGATCGAAGAGGTAAATACCTTAGTTGAGAGTTCCGTGATTATCTCAAAGAAAATGGTATAGTTTTATAATGGACTCCTCCTGGTACACCTCAGTTCAACGGAGTGTCAGAAAGGAGGAATCGGACCCTATTGGATATGGTCAGGTCCATGATGAGCTTCACTGATTTACCTATGTTCCTTTGGGGAGATGCCTTACTCACAGCGATTTATTTATTGAATAGAGTTTCCTCTAAATCCGTTCCTACCACACCGTATGAGATATGGCATGGTAAGAAACCAAGTCTGGGTCATCTCAAGATTTGGGGATGTCCGGCCCACGTCAAGCGACTACAGGCGGACAAGTTAGAGGCTAGGACCATAAGTGCTCGTTTTATAGGATATCCTAAAGAGTCATTAGGATACAATTTCTACATCTCAGAGGATCACAATGTGTTTGTGAGCCGTCATGCCATCTTCTTGGAAAATCAGTTTATCCTTGATAGAGGCAGTGGGAGGAAAATTGAGCTTGAAGAGAAAGTCTCTGAAAAGCAACGAGTCATGGATCCTATAGAACCCATTCATAAAGAGCCAGTACACGATGTCCCTCAACCACCTCGTAGATCTAGTAGGGTCTCCCATCCTCCCGATAGATACTTAGGTATACTAGCAGAGGATACCGAGGAAATGTTCCTAGTGGGAGATAGGGATCACATACAGGATCCCAAAACCTACAACGAGGCGATATCTGATATCGATTCCGAGAAATGGCTGGAAGCTATGAAGTCAGAGTTAGACTCCATGCATTCCAACCAAGTCTGGACCTTAGTAGATCCACCAGAAGGTATTGTACCTATTGGATGCAAATGGATCTACAAAAGGAAGATAGGTTCGGATGGAGAGGTAGAGACCTATAAGGCAAGGCTTGTGGCGAAAGGGTATAGTCAACGCGAAGGCATTGACTATCAAGAGACCTTTTCACCTGTAGCCATGCTAAAATCCATCCGAACATTGCTTGCCATTGCAGCATTTCATGATTATGAAATCTGGCAGATGGATGTGAAAACTGCTTTCCTGAATGGATATCTTGATGAAGATATCTATATGGAACAGCCTTTGGGTTTCACTTCCAGTGATGGAGATCACAAGGTCTGCAAGCTGCAAAGGTCCATTTATGGACTAAAGCAAGCATCTCGGAGTTGGAACACTCGTTTCGATGATGCAATCAAAACGTTTGATTTCATCAAAAACGAAGAGGAATCGTGTGTTTACAAAAAGGTTAGTGGGAGTGCTGTCGTTTTTCTCGTATTGTACGTAGATGACATTCTCCTAATAGGGAATGATATTTCCATGCTAACCTCGGTTAAGGTCTGGTTGTCAAAAGAATTCTCCATGAAAGACCTTGGGGAAGCATCCTATATTTTGGGAATAAAGGTCTATAGAGATAGATCTAAAAGGATGCTTGGCCTTTCACAGAAAATGTACATAGAGGAGGTGCTGAAGAGGTTCAGCATGGAAAACTCCAAGAGGGGTCTCTTACCCCTAAGACATGGAATTCATCTCTCCAAGAAGATGTGCCCCAACACATCTGAAGAGATTCAACGCATGAGCAAGATCCCCTATGCATCAGCAATAGGGAGCCTCATGTATGCCATGCTATGTACACGACCTGATATAGCCCTTGCTGTGAGTGTCACAAGCAGATATCAGTCGAATCCAGGTGAAGAACACTGGACAGCTGTGAAGAATATTCTTAAGTACTTGAGAAGAACTAAAGATTTATTCTTGGTCTTCGGAGAAGATCAGAGTTGAAGGTAGAAGGATGCACACATATTGATGATAGAAAGTCTACATCAGAATATGTGCAATTGTGGTTCAGTAAATTGGAAGAGTTCCAAACAACCGATCATTATAGATCTACCTTAGAAGCTGAATGTTAAGCCGTATCTAAGGGTGCAGTGGAAACCTTTTGATTAAAAGTTAATTGCAGAGTTAGGTGTAATATCATTAGATGCCATAACACTTTACTGCGATAACATTGGCACCATAGCACTAGCTATGGAGCCATGGTCTCATCAGAAGTCCAAGCACATAGAGCGGCGCTTCCATTTCATACGCGACTATGATGTAGAGGTACAGAGAGTAGACTCCGCGGATAACGTGGCAGACCCGTTCACTAAGCAGCTGAGTCAGCAAAAGACTGAAGCCCACCTTGAGAAGATGGGCCTAAGATACATGACCAATTGGCTTTAGTGCAAGTGGGAGATTGTTAGATGTATGCCCTAGAAGCCAATTTGGCTGACACATTGTTGATTCTAGGGACATAATTTTGTACTTGACTATTTATTATTGAATAAATAAAAGGTATCTTTTCATTCATATTGTTTATGTGTCTATGAATCGTCCAAAGAATTAATAAGATGATGATACATATTCTCAAGAGTTGAGAATTTGAGCCATGTATCATTGGTGATTAATTTCTAAATGCTCCTGATCAATGGATCATCACGAGGACGGTGATCGATCCGATCAGTGCACAGATCACTCTCCTTCTGGATGGACGAGGCTGGAGTCCACAGTGTAGGGACACTGAAGTGATAGTGCAGGTGCTTGTTAGAGAATAAGGGTACTGAGCGTGACCAAGACAAGAAGTCACTTGAATGTCTATCCACTCGTCAGTGACTTGCTTGATGTTGCAGTAGTGTGACTGGTCCTTTGACCTGCGGTGCTTCGGCTACTCACAGTGAGGTTATTGTAGTTTGACTGCACACATACATGGTCTCTAGCCATATGGGTCCATGCAGTGTAGATTGGCTGCAGTAGGTTCACTGTAGGAGTAGGGTATGCACCTATAAGGAATCTATCGACCTTGATAGAAGAGGAGTGATCCTATGTGATTTGTTAGACTGAGTTCTAAGACCTTGGCCAGGGCAGTAATATAAAGTGGAAAAAGAGTTTTCCACTATCGAACTTAAGTCGAATAAATCTTGACATATGACAGACGATGGGGTTTGACGAGTTGTCCATGACCTCCGTCCTGTAGGGATCCACGATAGTAGGACTGTATCACACGTTAACTGCACCTAGAGGTTCATCATTCTATTCTACTGGGTAGCCACTACATGCTGCTAGGTGTCACTGGTGGATGGTGGGACTCATAGGGATTATCTTGATGATCGATAAACCCTAATGAGTTGAGTTGGAATCGTTCCAACCCATTGAAAGGAGTTTTCAATGATATTGTGATAGAGATCATAATATATCTCACTACCAGTCAGAGTAGAACCTATGGGGTCACACACACTAGAAGTATTGACCGATCCGATGGTTGAATAGTGATTATGAATCACGAGTAATCAATTCGATTGATATTCGGTTGAAGAAGGAACAAAGGAAATTAATTAATTGGACTTAAACACAAATCCTACTTCGGGTAGGATTCCTAGAGTCCTAATTGGATTAGGACTGGGAATCCTAGTTGGAGTAGGACTGGGATTCCTACTTGGAATAGAATTCCTACAACCCTAATGAGATTAGGAATTTTGAATTAAAATTGGATTCCTACTTGGAGTAGGATTCCTAGAAATCCTAATTGGATTAGGACTTCGGATTCAAATAGAGTCCTAATTTGATTAGGACTAAAATTAAATACATCCTAATTGGATTAGGATTCCTTAAGTCTAAATTAATTATTAATCTAATGAATCAACATGACTCCTAATTGGATTAGGATTGAAGAGTTCAATTGAGTCATGGTTCATTCAAGTCCTAATTGGATTAGGACTAGCATAGATTGAACCCAATTGATTCATGATTTGGTTAAAGCCTAATAGGATTAGGACTTAGCCATAAGAGGGACACCTAATCCTCCTTAGAGGAGGATTAGGGCAACACAATAAAGAAGGATCACGCCCCTCCTTTGCTCTTCTTTGGTGCGGCATGAAGAGAGGGGCCGGCGCCCCTCTTTGGAAGAAAATAAGGAGCTCCTAAAAGTTAGGAGCTCCACACCTTTAAAAGGAGAGGCCTTGGCGGAACCCTAGGTGGGTGAATAACCTCCTTCCAGCCGTGGCCTCCTCTCTCCTTGGTTCAGCCGCCATCAGCAAAGGGAAAAGAAGAGGAGGCGTCTCCCTCCTCTTGGTCTTCTTCCTTGGCTCCAACGCATGAAAAGAGAAGAAGGCTGCAGGGGCTTTTGATCTTCTTCCCATCTTCATCCTTCTTCTTCCTCCTCTCAAGCACAATCAAGGGTTGATTGAAAAAGAGGAGATCAGCCATCAAAAGCTATCTCTGCAAGGGAGCTAGCACCCCGGTGAGATAGAGAGCTTGGATCGGTTCCTGCTTCGTGTGGATACCCGTAGAGGCCGGACGTTTGAACGGCTTCAAGCGAACCCTCTTCCGAAAACCACGAATTCAGATTTGCGGTGATCATCTATCCGCGCAAGGTGAAGATCTGATCTTCCTAATGGTTTTAAAAGTTTTAATTCTTACCTAATTACGAAAGGTCTCGAAACAAGGTTCATGCGATGAACGTTGATCCCGCACATGCCCCCTTTCCGCTGCCATCTGATTTTTGTTTTGAAATATCAGCGGCATGGGCGGGTTCCCAACATAGTGTTCGAACCTATCGGAGTCACGCACATTAGTCAAGCTGAGTAGGAAGGTCTTGACCCAATTTAATTAAGAATTAAATTATGGGTCATTTGGAATTTGGCTCTGTCTATGTTCAGCTAGCACTGAACATGAGGTACATGCTAAATTTCATGGATGAACAACTAATTAAGTCTGTATTTCGGGTCAATCAAGTTTTAATTAATATAATTGAACTTGATCAGGACTCAATTGTTGAGATTGGATTTGATTGGGTCTAAATTAGTGTAATTGGGCTCGATCATGATTTAATTGGGATTTAATTTTGTATTTGTTCTGATCTAAGTCGGACTTGGATCGAGCCGAAACTAGACCCAATTGAATCTCCTATGAGTCAGACTCATGTGGAATTTTTTCGGGTCAAAAATTCATTCAAATGGGCTACAAATTTGGTTTAGAACCAAATAGACTAACTTATGATCAAATGGGCTAACCCATTTGTATCAAGTTGACTTTTCCCATTTTATGTGGTTGCTGACCGTGAATAAATGCCATGGACCCGTGGACCACTCCCTTCACATGGACCCTTAGCATTTGTTTTGTGAGCCGCGACTCACCTGGGACGCATGAAACAGAGCTTCTCTGTTTCACGCGTCCGCAAGCTTTCCGACCGGCGATTGCGCGGCCAACCGGCCTCCGGCCAGACGGTCGACTGGACCGGAATGTGCGGTTTTGAACCGCCAACATTCCAGTCCAGTTTGATTTTTGAAATCCGGCAATAATAGGCATTAATCGCTGGTTTATTCCATGGTTGTTTTTGAAACAACCGTTATCAAATTCATTCATATTTGATAATGAATGAATTCAATAACGCTGGACCATTACGCCTCTTAACTCCTCTCAGCGTTGGCCTATTTGTAGGCCATCGTTTCCTCTCGAATGGAGAGAGAGAGAAAAAAAATTTTCTTGGGAAGAAAACGTCAGACAGAGAAGGAGATTTGATTCTGTGGAGAAGAAGAAGAAGAGAAAGGAAGGAGTCCTTTCTCTCTGGTGGTTTGGAGTTCGGCCCAGATCCGGTGTCCTCTCCTCCCTTCCATTCCCTCTGTGATCGGGATCAAGAGACGAGCATCTGTGGCTTGTGCGTGCTGTGAAGAAACGGGAGAAAAGAAACTGAAGAAAGAAAGAAAGAGAAGAAAGAAAGAAAGAGAAGAAAGAAAGAAAGAGAAAAGGGAACGTCCTTTTTCTGGATTTCTTTTCTTCCAAGGGTCCTTTTGCAAAAGATTGTTTTGCACGAGTAAAAACATCATCCAACCTTCTTGCGAAGTTTGACGTGCGTGCAAAGTAGAGGGCTTGTAGATCCAGGCCTCGCAGAGCTACCTTCAGGGATCTAGATCCAGATCCAGATCCAGATTCAAATTACCTCGACCAACTTCCGCTACGGCCTTGAGGTAATTTTACACAAAAATTAAATTTAATATTTATAATTGTTATAAATAAAATAAAAAAAATTAAAACTGATTTTTCATGCCTGGCGTTCGATTTTATCGGACAACTCGGAAAATTTTTCCTTCAACTGGTATCAGAGCCAGGTTGGCCGATGGAATTGGCCTATAATATCTAGAATTATGCATGATTTAATTTTTAAATTTAGATTAAATCTAGATTTATTGATAAAATATCAATCTTGTGCTGAATTATAAGGTTGTCCTGCTATAAGGTTAACCCCTTATAGTGAAAAGGTTGTCCTAGCACAAAATTGAGATTAATTTGTATCATAAAATAAATAGTTTATTTTTGTGAAATTATGCATAATTGATGTTTATGAAATTTCAGTTTTAAATTTATTATGACCACAAAATTTAAATATAAATTGTTTATATTTGGAATAAATTGACACCTTGAATCCATGATCATAATGCATTTAATAAAGAATTAAATGTTGAATTTAAAATTTTAAAATTTGAATTTCAAATAAAGATTTAAAATTCAAAATTTGAAATTCGAATTAAAATTTAAATTTGAACATGGGATTTGGGGATGGGTTAGCACAATCAGATTAGTTGACTAGGTTAGACCTAATCATGAAATCAAATTGAAATGGACTAACTTAAGAAACATGATTTAATCTAATCAATAGTTGAACTAGACTAAATCAAGGTTTATAAAATGATCAAACTCAATAGTTGTAGTTTATCATATCCAAACATTTCAATTGGATCTGATTGTGGCTTAGTGGTCGAGCCCGAGTTCCCAAGGATAACCTAAATCAACTTGATAAACCAATTGGTGTCTAAGGTAAGTCGGCATTTGATCATGGTTTTTAATTGGGGCTACCTCTTACCTGGCCAACATAGTTGGTGTCTAGGAAAGAGGTTAATGGCGTAACCCTCCCATGATCTCTCTTACCTGGCCAATTTGGTCGATCAAGTTTTGATTAAGGTACCTTGATACTTGGCACTCACCCATGCCATTAAGAAAAATCAGTGTGACTGATTTAGGTGTCTAATAGACCAATAAGAGCTAGTCCTCTATATGATTTGGTGAAGTCAGTGGGAGGATTTAGAATTATCGGTCAGTGTTACATATCATTTAAAATCCTCTAAATTATTAGGTCCTTAAAATGATAAAGTTATATAGATAACTAGATCATAGCCTCCCATTAAGGTGAATGATAATAGGTCCAATATTACAGTTGAACATGCAGGACGCTTCCGTCTGGTGTTCCTCTAAATACTGGAATTATCCTTCATTATATGATAGCTTTTTGAGCTATCTAATTGTGATTAGGTTGGCCGAGCCTTCCTCGGGCCTGATCATACATTAGGTAGTATCATCGAGTTAGTTCATTAATGGTTGGACCTAACCAGGATTTTCAGTGGAGGCCTCCGCCTACTGATTACCACTTGGGGCAAAATTGATTGCTAGAAATTGTTTAGAGAAATAATTGGTAATGTACCTACCCTTAGATGCACATGGGTTGGCCGAGCCTTCCTCGGGCCCGTATGCAGTCTATGCGGATTCTAGTACCCACTAGGGAATTAAAGTAATTCCTCGAATTAAAGGTAGAGGCTATTAATTCGATTAAAATAGTGGGAGAAAACTTTAGACTAAAGTCCAAGTCTTTAGGATTAAATAAATCATATACTGATTAGTTGGATTTTTCCTTTATTTTTCAGATATGGCTAACTCATTGTCCCTCCGAACACTATTAGACAATGATAAGCTTAATGGACCTAACTTCGATAGCTGGTATCGAAAGATGAAAATAGTATTAGAGCATGAGCGGATCCTGTATGTGATATCGGATCCTGCACCTGAGGAACCTGCAGCCAATGCACCACGTGCAATCAGAGACGCTTATCAGAAGTGGCTCAACGATCGCACTACAGTGCGTTGCATCATGAGGGCCTCGATGAATGATGAGTTTAGTCGTAAATTCGAGGAAGCGCAGCCAGTGGAAATCCTTCAAATGTTGAAAGAGTCTTTCGGCACACCTGATGATGTTGAACGACATAAGACCTCCTGCGCTATATTCAATGCCCGCATGAGGGAAGGGGCATCGGTCACCGATCATGTATTGTATATGGTCGAACAAATCGATCGCCTAAGTAAACTTGGCTTTCCTTTGCACGAGCAATTGGGCAAGGACGCCATTTTGAACTCACTTCCCAAGTCCTACCTGACCTTCCTTAGTCATTATAGAATGACTAAACCTGAAGTATCCTATCATGGTTTGCTAGGTTTACTGCAGACCTATGAGAAGGATCACCAACTCAAAAAGGAAACGGTGAATGTGGTAGGTGGGACTTCTGCAAGACTTTCTTCCTTTAAGAAAGGAAAGAAGAAGAAGGTGCAAAAAGCTCGTGCTGGGGTCTCTAAGCCCAGCCAGACTAAGAAGCGTAAAGCCGATAAGAGCAAGGCAGAGTGCTTCTTCTGTAAGAAGATGGGTCATTGGAAGCGGAACTGTCCGGCTTACATAGCGTCCCTTGATCCAAACAGACCTAAGAAGAAAAAGCAGCAAACAGTTGCTGCACAAGGTAATTATATGATAACACCTTGTAATTTTTCAATTTATGATTCTACCACTTGGGTATTGGATACCGGAAGTCCAATTAATATTTGCAATTCGTTGCAGGGACTTCAAGTTAGTAGAAGATTCAAGAATGACGAGAGATTCCTGAACGTTGGAGATGGAAGATCAGTTCCAGTCCTAGCTTTAGGAGTCATTCAGCTTGTTTTTGAATCTAGAGTAGTCATATTAGATGATTGTCATTATTGTCCAACATTTTTAATGAATGTCATCTCTGTAGGCCTTTTGGCCAAAAATGGTTATTGTTTATCAATAAAAGAAAATTTTTGTGATATCATTTTGAATGGTATTAAAATTTTTCGTGGACAATTGAAATATGGCATTTATACTCTATCACTGCCTGTGAATGTAATGTACACCTCTAATAAACGCCCTAAGTTAGATAATGTCAATGAAGTCTATTTGTGGCATTGCCGGTTAGGTCACATAAATAAAAACAGGATAAACAGGTTAGCCCAACAGGGCATTTTAGAAATCAATGATTGTGAATCATTGCCAACTTGTGAATCCTGTCTTCTGGGTAAGATGACCAAGTCACCTTTTTCTGGAAAGGGTGAACAAGCTAGCGATGTTTTTGGCCTCATACATACTGATGTATGTGGACCTATGAACGTAAGTGCCAAAGGTGGTTATGCCTACTTCATAACCTTCACAGATGACCTATCCAGGTATGGGTATGTCTATCTGATGAAGCATAAGTCGGAATCATTTGAAATGTTCAAACGATTTCGTAATGAAGTAGAAAAACAGACTGGAAAGAGTATTAAGATCCTTCGGTCAGACTGAGGAGGAGAATACCTTTTCGGTGATTTCTTGACTTATCTAGAGGAGAATGGGATTCTCTCACAATGGACCCCTCCAGGAACACCTCAGCACAATGGTGTATCCGAAAGGAGGAATCGAACTCTGTTAGACATGGTTCGATCCATGATGGGGTTTACTAGTCTGCCTGTATCTTTTTGGGGTTATGCTTTAGAGTCTGCGTGTATAATACTAAATAAGGTTCCAAGTAAGTCTGTTGAGAAGACTCCATATGAGATATGGACTGGGCGTAAGCCGACACTTTCATACCTTAGGGTTTGGGGATGTCCGGCTTATGTTAAACATTCTCAAACTGACAAACTTGGTCCTAGGTCCGATAAGTGTTATTTTGTAGGGTACCCCAAGGAAACTAGGGGTTATTACTTCTACCTTCCTAATGAACAAAAGGTGTTCGTAGGACTTAAGGCAACCTTTTTGGAAAGGGAATTCCTTAGTGAAGGAATTGTTGCCTCTAAAGTTGAACTTAGTGAAGTTCAACAGGTAAAAGATTTAACACAATCTACTGAACCCACAGAACCGGATTCAATTAGATCAAACCTGGAGCCCAATGTAGAAGCACCATTAAGGCGATCAGGTAGAGTACTGCGTCAAGTGGATAGATACTATGGTTTCTTGGTCCAAGACGCAGATCCCATTGAGCTCGATGAGAACAATGAGGATCCGATCACCTATATGGATGCTATGCAGAGGTCCGACTCTGAGTTGTGGCTTAACGCCATGAGATCCGAAATGGAATCCATGGAAATCAATAGTGTATGGACACTAGTTGATCCACCCGAAGGGATAAAACTCATAGGGTGCAAATGGATCTTCAAAAGAAAGAGAGGCGCAGACGGAAAGGTGGAAACCTATAAAGCCCGTCTGGTTGCCAAGAGGTATCGTCAACGTTATGGTATCGATTATGACGAGACTTTTTCCCCTGTGGCAATGCTAAAATCTTTTCGGATCATGCTAGCTATAACAGCATATATGGATTATGAAATCTGGCAAATGGATGTGAAAACAGCTTTTCTAAATGGAGAGCTGGAAGAAGAGGTGTATATGATACAACCTGAGGGTTTCACATCCATAGACGAGTCCAAAGTATGCAAGCTACAAAAGTCCATTTATGGACTTAAGCAAGCTTCTCGAAGTTGGAACATACGTTTCGATAAAACTATCAAAACATATGGCTTCGTTAAGAACGAAGAAGAACCTTGTGTCTACAAGTGGGTTAACGGTTCAGTGATCACATTTCTTGTGTTGT
This sequence comes from Phoenix dactylifera, assembly GCF_009389715.1. Lineage (NCBI taxonomy): Eukaryota > Viridiplantae > Streptophyta > Magnoliopsida > Arecales > Arecaceae > Phoenix > Phoenix dactylifera. The sequence continues at coordinate 18,125,522 of NC_052405.1, forward strand.
ATGTGGATGACATTCTCTTAATTGGGAATGACATTCCTGCATTACAAAATGTGAAACTTTGGCTGTCATCACAGTTCTCCATGAAGGATCTGGGAGAAGCATCCTACATCCTAGGGATGAAAATCTATAGAGATAGATCTAAGAGGTTGCTTGGATTGTCCCAATCCACGTACATCGACACTATGTTGAAGCGGTTCAACATGGAGAATTCCAAGAAGGGCTATCTTCCGATAGGCCAAGAAATTTCTCTCTCTAAGAAAGATTGTCCGACAACTTCCGAAGAGAGAGAGCGTATGAGTAGAATCCCATATGCTTCTGCAGTAGGTTCTATTATGTACGCCATGACATGTACAAGACCGGATGTTGCTTACTCACTAGCAGTAGCGAGTAGGTATCAGTCTGATCCGGGTGAGAACCATTGGAAGGTGGTGAAAACCATCCTTAAGTATTTAAGAAATACTAAGGACCAATGGTTAATCTATGGAGAATCTGACTTAAAACTTGTGGGGTTTACAGACTCTAGTTTTCAGTCAGACCATGATGACAGTAAGAGTATGTCAGGATTTGTGTTTATCCTGAATGGAGGAGCACTCTGCTGGAAAAGTTCCAAGCAGCATTCATTAGCCGATTCCGTATGCGAAGCAGAGTATGTTGTTGCATCAGATGCGGCAAAGGAAGCTGTTTGGATCAAGAAATTTGTAAATCAACTTGGTGTTGCTCCCTCAATCAACGGTCCAGTTCTTTTGTATTGTGACAATACTGGAGCCATTGCACAAGCAAAGGAGCCAAAGTCTCACCACAGGACCAAGCACATTCTGCGTCGCTACCACCTTGTACGAGAGATCGTGGAACGAGGGTGACGTCAATCTTCAGAAGATCGATGGAAAGGAGAACCTAGGTGACCCATTCACTAAAGCCCTTTCTGTAAAGGAGTTCGATTATCACAAATCGAAGATGGGTATAAGATACTGTACAAATTGGCTTTAGTCCAAGTGGGAGTTGTTGGGAATTGTGTCCCAAAGCCAATTTTTAATTGTAAGAAATTGGATTATGTATATATATTTTATTAAAATGAATAAAAATTTATTCTGGTAATTTTCTATTCATCACAAGTGTTGCATCTTCAAATTGAACTCCTGTGTATTGTGATGAAGTTGTTGCCCAGATAGACAACCCAAGAGGGGGGGGGGGTGAATTGGGTTTTAAATTAATTTGGATAATTAAAACGTTATGGATGATTAATTAAAAACTATTGCAAGTTATTTAATTAATGCTAAGTGCTGTGAGTGATGTGAGAGGAAGAAGAGAAGAGACAATCCAATGCAAACACAGAGTTTTATAGTGGTTCGGAGCTATCCCTTGCTCCTACGTCCACTCCCCAAGTCTCTCTTGGGAATTCACTATAACCCCCTTGGATTACAGCCGGTTGTTTTGCAAGCTCACAACCAAACTTGTTGTTTTACGAGCTCACAACGAACTCGGTCGGTTTTCCCAGGCTCACCGACTAGAACCAACCCCGATTGTTTTTCCGGGCTCACAATCAAACCCTTACACATGTTGGTTTTTAACTTGGCTCACCAACCAACCTTAAACCCCTTGATTCAATCCCCCGATTGAATCAAGTAAATACAAGAGATAGAAGAAAACAGAAAATAGCTTCTCAAAAAGCAGATTTAAAACAATATAATCGTAAAGGAGTTAGAAGCCCTCAAACGCTTTTAAGCTGGTGAAGAGGTATGGCTTCTGGAACTCCGGTCTCCTCTTGAAAGAGTGGTCGACTTGAATGCAGGAGGAGGAAGCTTTGATTGTTGGGAAGAAGTTGTTGGAGCAGTAAATGCAGATCTTCCCTTTTTCGTTTAAGAGCACTTGGAGAGCTTGAAAACTTGAATGCTTGGAGTGGAATATCTGTTCTCTACCTTGCTACAGTCCTCTGTGGCTATTTAAGCCAACCCCCACGGAAACTAGCCGTTACTCTGCTTTTTCTGGCCGTTCTGCACACTCTGCGCAGCCTGACAATATGACCGTTGGTGGGTTGGAGTCGACTCGTGCGATCAGGAGTCGACTCGGCTGTAGCAGGAGTCGACTCACGCTTTTCCGGAGTCGACTCGGCAACTGTTCCAAATTTGAATTAAAGTTGCAGTCTTGACTGGGAGTCGACTCGTCTTGACCTGGAGTCGACTCGCCAACTTCTGGAGCTGACGTGGCAATTTTGGAGTCGGCTCATCCACTGAAGTCCGTGGATCCAAATTTGAATTTTGTCCACTCGAGTCGACTCGACTGTCCTGGGAGTCGACTCGAATCTCAGAGCCCGAACTCCCGATTCTCTGTCTTTTGGCTCATCCAGTCTTGGAGTCGACTCGAACTTCCTTGGAGTCGACTCGGCTCTCAGTTTCCGAAAGTTGGTCTTCTGCCTTTTGATGTGAAGCTTGTCTCGGAGTCGACTCGAGCTGTCTGTGAGTCGACTCGAATCTCAGAGGCGGTAACATGGTCTTCTGTCTGTTGATGGTCGCTCAGTCTCGGAGTCGACTCGCGTACTGCGGGAGTCGACTCGAATCTCAGAGTCCGAAGATCGTTCTCTGACTTTTTCTTTGTGTTTCTTTTGGAGTCGACTCTTACTACCCTGGAGTCGACTCGTTGAACATTGGAGTCGACTCGCGCACTTCGGGAGTCGACTCGTTGACAGTTTCTGAGTTGAAGCTTTCTGTCCTTCTGTCTGTTCTCAGTCGGAGTCGACTCGTACTGATCTGGAGTCGACTCGAGCTCGTGCCAGTGAACTTGATACGCTTGGAGTCGACTCGTGATACTCGGGAGTCGACTCGAGTCTCAGACATTGGTTCATGCAGACTTCTTAACTTATCCAAAATACTATGAACCAAGTCTAGAAACACTTGGACAGAATTTTCACTGAAACACTCAATTGAATTCATTAGTAATCACAAGATATACTCAAATGCTTTGAGCTCATCAAAATCAAATGGGGTTTTAATCAATCACTCCACAATCTCCCCCTTTTTGATGATGACAAAACTTTGAGTATATGTAAAGTGAATTGCTCATAAAACAATGAAGTAAAATCCATAAATGAATTCAAATGTCTGATAATTTAATTTATCCAAGTTTGAAAGGAGTGAAACATTAAATTTTGGAGTTAAAGCTCCCCCTTTCATTTGGAATTATATAAGCCTTCATATTATGCAATCAATTGTTCGGCTTATATGTCATTAATGATTTAGCTTGATTAAAATTCAGATTCTCCCCCTCAACATATGCATTCAACTATGTTTTGATTCTCTGAATTTCCTTTTAATGCTTTGAAGTTTTTGAACTGAATTTTATCTTTTTAGAGGGAAAATCTGTCAATTTGTTCTTGAGTAGGATTCAGCTAATCTCCGAATATCTCTTGAATAGATTCTGGAGATTACTCCATTAGGAGTCCCAAAAGAGAGATAATGAGCCTCGAGGTACCGAATCCACTTAAAACAAATTTGTGTGTGTTATTAAGAGTTTATCTTTTTATTTATTTCCATTGATTTCTTTTACATATTTTTTCATATTTCTCCCCTTTTTACATATTTTATACATATTTCTCCCCCTTTTTGTCATCATACCAAAAAGGAGGTAATCACACACAATCAATGGCACAACCAATCATCAAATGGCACATAATTGAAGATAAAATGTCTACTCATTGTATTGATATGAATGTGAATACATGTGAGAATACAATAAGTAAAGCAAAGCAAGACAAAACACAACTCAAACACATCTATGTCCTCCTCGAGGATGAAGCTCCCCCTCTCGAGGATGCATCTCCTCCTCTGGAGGGTGTGGCTCCTCCTGTCGAGGATGCATCTCCTCCTCTGGAGGATGGTGCTCCTCCTCTCAATCGGCTCTGCTCCATGAGGAGGGTGACTGCATCTGTCACATGTCCGAGCTGCGTGATAATAGACGTGGTGGCTCTGCTATGTGTAGTGGAGAGCTCTGTCACCGACGCCTGAAGTCCAGTCACCGATGTCTGTAGTGCGTCCAGCTTGTCGATGAGTACATTCGACAAGCGCTCGGCCCCCTCGGTGGTGGTGTGCATGTCACGACCTATCTCCTCTCGCATCTGTCGAGTGGAGCTCGTGACCTCACTCATGCTATGGAACTGGGCCTGGACCAAACTCCGGATATTGTAGATCTCTTCCCGTACATGAGCCGTCATGTCAGTCACGGCTGTCAAGGAAGGGACCAGGGCAGAGGAAGTGGGCGCAGAAGAGGGAGCAGGCACCGAGCCGCGGATCTCCCGAAGCAGCTCGTCCTTCAGATCTCGGACGATCTCCTGCCGCAGCTTCCGGAGCTGCTCTGTATCAATACGGACCTCCATAGATGGTGGAACTGAGGAGGAAGGTCCGGCAGAGGTGGTAGGAGCAGGAGGAGTGGATGGAGGTCTGGATGGTCTGGAAGGTCTGGGTAGTCTGAATCTGGCTCAGGACTGGGTGATGGTCTGGTGGTCTGAGCAGTGAGAGTGGACTTCCTAACCCAGATCCCTTCTCTCTTCCGAAACCCCATCCTGTGCATAGTCCCCGTACATAAGCGATCAGTCCATCGCAAGGCACGAGAGGGTTCCCTCTCAGGAATGGAAATCTCGTACTGCCTAAAAAGAAGAGTGAATAACATCCCGTATGGGAGTGAGAGCCTAGGTCTATCTAGGGGCTCACACATATACCTATAAATGAGCTTTGGAAAGTTGATCGGGGTGTCCTGAAGGATATAAGACATAATAGCTAAGTCCCTCTCATTCACAAAATCAAATCTCCCTGTCTTAGGAAAGATGGACCTGGACAGAATGCTCAAAAGGATTCTCACTTCAATAGGAAGTGAGCTAGCAGATACCTCATCTAGGGGGGACTGAGGTGGATGCCCTAAGACGACCGTAAGGGCCGCAACTCTATCCTCAAGGTGTGCGGGAGCCACCCCTACTAATGGAAGGTGAAGGATATGGGCAATGAGGTCCTCTGTGACACGCAACGGGACACCTACTACCGTGCCCTCGATACCTCCATCTCCCCGATGGACGGTACTGTAAAACTCTTGAACTAGGCCAGGATAGGTGGGAAGGTCCAAGGTGAGGAAGTACTCTAGGCCCTGGGCTCTAAGCCTATCGCCTATGGTGAACCCCTCCCGGAGAGATAGTCGAAATCGACAAACCTCCCGGAGGTGACGGCCTTCCCGGCCAACGCCTAACGAGAACCACCCTAGGCGGGGAACGATCCGGAGGAGGTTGCCTCGCGGATCGTGCCGCGCCTTGGAGCGCCGCTCGGGACCGCCTCGGGACGGGACCTCTTCCTAACGACGGGTCTTACGAGGCATCTTGACCTAAACGGGAAGAAAAATACCTAGAAGACGGTGAAGGGTCGACGGAGGAAGCTTGGGACGGACCGGAGACGACCTAGGAACGGACGAAAACCCTAAGAACCGGTGAAAAATCGACGGAAAAAGGGTGGAGACGATCAGGGACGACCTAGGAGTCGGCTCTAGGGCTTTTTGAACAGTGGCGGCTTGAGAGAAAAGTGTTTTCGAAACGACAAATCTAGGGTTAAAAAGTCGGATCCCGACTGCGAGTCGACTCCCCTGAGTCGCGAGTCGACTCGACCTCGAGTCGACTCCAGAATATGCGCGAGTCGACTCTCCTTATGCGCCTGTAGACTTCGAGTCGACTCCCGACAATGTGCGAGTCGACTCCCCCTCAGCTGCCATCTTTGCGAGTCGACTCCCGCAAATGCGCGAGTCGACTCCCCCTTAGGAGCCGGCTCTGAAACTTACTCGAGTCGTCTCTAACCTTGACACGCACCTAAAAGTCATGCTATAACCGTGCCAAATGAGGGAAAATCACCTAATTGGGATCTGATTTGATGATCATTGAATGTAAACTCTATTTTAACCGTATTCTAATCATCAAAATCAATTAATCTAGTGGAAACTCCCACTAGGATGGATCAATCACTCCTAATCCCCTCCTAAGCACGCTAAACCTCTCTTCACTTAGGGGTTTTGTAAAAATATCTGCTAATTGATTATCAGTGCAAACAAATTGGAGTGACACATCACCATTCAATACATGATCTCTTATGAAGTGATGTCTTATCTCAATGTGTTTAGTTCTTGAATGTTGAATTGGATTTTTAGTTAGATTTATGGCACTTGTATTATCACAATTAATGGGAATTTTATCTTGTTTAATGCCATAATCTTCTAATTGTTGTTTAATCCACAAGATTTGAGCACAACAACTCCCGGCTGCCACATATTCAGCTTCTGCAGTGGATAATGCAACCGAGTTTTGTTTCTTGCTAAACCATGAGATTAGGTTTTCTCCTAGAAACTGACACGACCCGCTGGTACTTTTTCTATCAAGCTTACATCCAGCGAAGTCTGAATCTGTGTACCCTATTAAGTTTAGGCTAGATTCTTTAGAGTACCATAGCCCTATGTTCTTAGTTCCTATTAAGTATTTAAAAATTCTCTTAACTGCAGCTAGGTGTGATTCTTTAGGATTAGCCTGATATCTAGCACACATGCAAACACTAAACATAATATCAGGTCTACTTGCAGTAAGATATAGTAAAGATCCTATCATACCTCTATAAAGTTTTTGATCTACAGATTTACCTGATTCATCTTGATCTAATTTGCATGATGAGCTCATGGGGGTGCTGATTGATTTGTTTCCTTCCATATCAAACTTCTTGAGCATCTCCTTGACATATTTTGCTTGATTGATAAAGATGCCTCCTTCAGATTGTTTGATTTGAAGCCCGAGGAAGTAGTTCAGCTCTCCCATCATGCTCATCTCAAACTCACTCTGCATCAAAATCAGCAAACTCTTCGCAGAGGCGATTGTTAGTAGCACCGAAAATGATATCATCAACATAAATCTGTACTAATAGCATCTCCTTATTTTGCTTTTTCAGAAATAATGTTGTGTCTACATTTCCCCCTAGAGAATTCATGTTCTAATAGGGAATTTACTAAGTCTCTCATACCATGCTCTAGGTGCTTGTTTTAGTCCATAAAGTGCTTTGTTCAGTTTATACACATGATTAGGGTATTGATGATTTTCAAAACCAGGAGGTTGTTCTACATACACCTCCTCATTAATAAACCCATTTAGAAAAGCACTCTTTACATCCATTTGATATAGTTTGAAGTCCTTAGAGCATGCATATGCTAATAGAAGTCTAATTGCCTCAAGTCTAGCTACGGGAGCAAAGGTTTCATCAAAATCTATGCCTTCTTCTTGATTATAACCCTTTGCTACTAGTCTAGCCTTATTCCTTATAACAATTCCATTTCATCTAGCTTATTTTTATATATCCATTTAGTACCTATAATTGGATATTCAGAAGGTCTCTCCACTAGATCCCAAACCTTGTTTCTAGTAAAATTGATTTAGTTCTTCTTGCATTGCATTTATCCAATTTACATCATTTTCGGCTTCTTCTATATGTTTGGGCTCAAAGTGTGAAACAAAAGCTAGATGATTATTCAAATTCCTAAGGGATGCTCTAGTCCTAACCGGTTGTGATGGATCATCTAGAATTAGTTCCTTAGGATGCCCGTGAGCATACTCCAAGCTTTAGCTAGCCCATGATCCACTATAGGCTCTTGTTTGACGATTCTCCTTCAATCAACTTTGATTATCATCTTGTAATCCCATCTCATCTATCTTTTCTTCAAGTATTTCAATATCATCATCAAAATTAACCTTCTTACTAGATGAGATGTCACTAGAGTCATCAAAAACAACATGTATAGATTCTTCTATAACTAGGGTTCTTTTATTAAAGATTCTATAGGCTTTACTAGTTGTAGAATAACCTAGGAATATTCTTCATCAGATTTTAGGATCAAATTTCCCTAGATTATCTTTTCCATTATTATGTACAAAACACCTACATCCAAAAACATGAAAATAGTTAACTTTTGGTTTTCTGTTTTTTTCACAGTTCATAAGGTGTTTCTTTATAATGGGTCTTAATAAAACTCTATTTAATATATGGCAAGAAGTATTAATGGCTTCTCCCCAAAAGTACTTAGGGAGGTTACTTTCACATAACATCGTTCTAGCCATTTCCTCTAGAGTTCTATTCTTCCTTTCCACAACTCCCATTTTATTGTGGTGTCCTAGGTGCAGAAAAAATTATGGGTTATCCCCTTTTTACTACAAAATTCGTCAAATAATTGATTTTCGAATTCGGGTTACCATGGTCACTTCTAATGGCTATGACTGAAGACTCTCTAGCATTTGTTACTTTCCTTATGGAATTTTTTAAACATAGGAAAATGCTTGATCCTTATGTACTAGGAACATGACCCATGTGTACCTAGAGTAATCATCTACTATAACAAGACCATATTTATTTCCACCTAGACTTGTTGTTCTAGTTGGACCAAATAGGTCCATGTGTAATAATTCTAGAGGCCTAGAGGTAGAGACACATTTTATGGATTTAAGGAGTTCCTAGATTGTTTGCCAAATTGACATGCTTCACATATTTTGTTCTTTTCAAATTTTAATTTTGGCAAACCTATCACGGAGTCTCTTTTAACTAATTTAGTTATTGTGTCCATGCTTGCATGACCTAACTTACGGTTGCCATAACCAACTAGGCATCATTATCTTTAGTTTCATTTACAACTAGACATTGGTTATGTTTTGCAAGATCTTCTAGGTCTACAACATATACATTTCCACGTCTAATCCCTTTAAAAACTAAGCTATTATCATTAGGATTTGTTATAATACATAGTGATGGTTTAAACATAACATCATATCCTTTATCACATAATTGACTGATGCTTAACAAGTTATGCTTAAGACCATCAACATATCTGACATTATCTATAAAAGTAGAAGGGGTGATTGAACTTACCAATACCAATGATGTGACCTTGGTTGTTGTCTCCAAACGTCACAGCACCTCCCTTCTTAGCTTCAAGGGTGAAAAATTGGTCTTTATCACCCGTCATGTGCCTTGAGCAGCTACTATCCAAATACCAGCAATTTTTGTTGACCTTGGCTGCAAGACACTCCTACACAAGCAAATCATGTCATCTTAGGTACCAAGTTTTCTTGGGTCCTTCATGGTTAGTCAAGTTGGTTCCTTTTGGAACCCATACCCTTTTAATCTTTCTTTTAGTTTTCCTTTTCCTATAGTCACATGCATTTGCCTTATGTCCTATATTTCCACAACAAAAATAGATCATTTTTTTAGTTTTATTTTTCCCAGCTTTGACAAAGAAGTTACTAAGAAGTTTTTGTTTATTTTTCGGTTTATACCCTAAACCTGCTTTATTAAATACGGCTCGTTGACTGTTAAGTATCATGTTTAACTTTTCAGAACTATATGTGAATTTTCAACTAAGGATTTGTATTTGTTAAGTTCTTTCGTTAATGTTTGATTTTCGGCTTTTAGATCATTTAGTTCTTTTGTTAGATCCTTGTTTAAGACTTGTTTATGGTTTTTGAGTCTGAAAGTTCCTTAGTTAGTTTTTTCATTATCTTTAGTTAAGGTACTAGTTTTCTTAATTAAGAGTTGGTTGCTTGTCTTAAGTTCTAGATTTTCTTTGGTAATAGCATCTTTATCCTTAATTAAAAGAATCATACTTACGGATATAAGTTTGGTTAGTTACTTTTAGTTCCCTGTTTTTAACATTAACATCCTTTATATTCAATCATTAGTTCGTTAAACACATCATAAAGTTCATCAAATGAAAAATCATAGTGCGTATCAGAAGTTACCTCATTTTCGTTGGCCATGAAACAAAAATTGGCCTTCTCTTCTTGTTCTTCATCCGATGATGAGGATGATGCCGTCGGAGTCCGATAGGGTGGTGACAAGGGCTTTCTTCTTCTTCTTGTACTTGCTGCTCTTCTTTCGTAAGGGACACTTAACTCGGATGTGTCCCCGGCTTTTTGCACTCATAGCACCCGATCCCCTCACTTTCCCTTTCCTTACCTTTGTCCTTGCGGTAGGAATTTGAGGGGCCTCTCCTTTGATGATAGGACTTCTTGTGGTTGATGAATTTCTTGAACTTGCGCACAAGAAGAGCCTCACCACCCATCTTCCTCATCTTCTTCTTCTTCACTGCTGCTGCTGCAAGACAAGTCCTTGTTAGAAGAAGTAGATTTTAAAGCTATTACCTTTTTCTTATGGGAGGACTCTTCCTCGTTGTGTTGTTTCATGGTAAGCTCATTGCGTCATAAGGGATCCAAGGAGCTCTTCAAGTGGAAGCTTGTTCAAGTCTTTAGCTTCTTGGATTGCCGTCACTTTAGCTTCCCACGACCTTGGTAGACACCGAAGGATTTTCCTGACAAGTTCACTATTAGTATAGTTCTTGCCAAGGCTTTTTAGGCCATTGACAATATCAGTAAACCTAGTGAACATGCATGTAATTGTTTCGTTAGAGTCCATTTTAAATAGTTCACTATTTATTGAACCAAAATATTTATTTTGGGACTCTTTCACTTGATTCGTGCCCTCATGGGTCACTTCAAGTCTGTCCCAAATCTCTTTTGCAGAATTGCAAGTAGAGACCCTATTGAATTCATTACGGTCTAAGGCACAATAGAAGACATTCATTGCTTTAGAGTTTAATTGTGCCTTCCTCATGTCATGTTCCATCCCAGTCCATTTCTAGTTTAGGTACCTTAACACCATCTACGTATATGGATGGGATGTAGGGCCCATTTACTACAATGGACCACATCTCATAGTCTTGGGCTTGGATGAATATTCTCATCCTAGCCTTCCAGTATGAGTAGTCAGATCCATTGAAGAAAGGGGGTCTTTGGGTGGACTGACCCTCAATGTGACAAGATCCAAATGGGGTTGTCATTTTGATCTTTTAACTCTTGAGTGGAAGGAGTTTTTGGCTCTGATACCACTTGTTGCCCAGATAGACAACCCAAGAGGGGGGGGGGGGGTGAATTGGGTTTTAAATTAATTTGGATAATTAAAACGTTATGGATGATTAATTAAAAACTATTGCAAGTTATTTAATTAATGCTAAGTTGCTGTGAGTGATGTGAGAGGAAGAAAGAGAAGAGACAATCCAATGCAAACACAGAGTTTTTATAGTGGTTCGGAGCTATCCCTTGCTCCTACGTCCACTCCCCAAGTCTCTCTGGGAATTCACTATAACCCCCTTGGATTACAGCCGGTTGTTTTGCAAGCTCACAACCAAACTCTGTTGTTTTACGAGCTCACAACGAACTCGGTCGGTTTTCCCAGGCTCACCGACTAGAACCAACCCCGATTGTTTTCCCGGGCTCACAATCAAACCCTTACACACGTTGGTTTTTAACTTGGCTCACCAACCAACCTTAAACCCCTTGATTCAATCCCCCGATTGAATCAAGTAAATACAAGAGATAGAAGAAAACAGAAAATAGCTTCTCAAAAAGCAGATTTAAAATAATATAATCGTAAAGGAGTTAGAAGCCCTCAAACGCTTTTAAGCTGGTGAAGAGGTATGGCTTTCTGGAACTCCGGTCTCCTCTTGAAAGAGTGGTCGACTTGAATGCAGGAGGAGGAAGCTTTGATTGTTGGGAAGAAGTTGTTGGAGCAGTAAATGCAGATCTTCCCTTTTTCGTTTAAGGCACTTGGAGAGCTTGAAAACTTGAATGCTTGGAGTGGAATATCTGTTCTCTACCTTGCTACAGTCCTCTGTGGCTATTTAAGCCCAACCCCCACGGAAACTAGCCGTTACTCTGCTGTTTCTGGCCGTTCTGCACACTCTGCGCAAGCCTGACAATATGACCGTTGGTGGGTTGAGTCGACTCGCGCGATCAGGAGTCGACTCGGCCTGTAGCAGGAGTCGACTCACGCTTTTCCGGAGTCGACTCGGCAACTGTTCCAAATTTGAATTAAAGTTGCAGTCTTGACTGGGAGTCGACTCGTCTTGACCTGGAGTCGACTCGCCAACTTCTGGAGCTGACGTGGCAATTTTGGAGTCGGCTCATCCACTGAAGTCCGTGGATCCAAATTTGAATTTTTGTCCACTCGAGTCGACTCGACTGTCCTGGGAGTCGACTCGAATCTCAGAGCCCGAACTCCCGATTCTCTGTCTTTTGGCTCATCCAGTCTTGGAGTCGACTCGAACTTCCTTGGAGTCGACTCGGCTCTCAGTTTCCGAAAGTTGGTCTTCTGCCTTTTGATTGAAGCTTGTCTCGGAGTCGACTCGAGCCTGTCTGTGAGTCGACTCGAATCTCAGAGGCGGGTAACATGGTCTTCTGTCTGTTGATGGTCGCTCAGTCTCGGAGTCGACTCGCGTACTGCGGGAGTCGACTCGAATCTCAGAGTCCGAAGATCGTTCTCTGACTTTTTCTTTGTGTTTCTTTTGGAGTCGACTCTTACTACCCTGGAGTCGACTCGTTGAACATTGGAGTCGACTCGCGCACTTCGGGAGTCGACTCGTTGACAGTTTCTGAGTTGAAGCTTTCTGTCCTTCTGTCTGTTCTCAGTCGGAGTCGACTCGTACTGATCTGGAGTCGACTCGAGCTCGTGCCAGTGAACTTGATACGCTTGGAGTCGACTCGTGATACTCGGGAGTCGACTCGAGTCTCAGACATTGGTTCATGCAGACTTCTTAACTTATCCAAAATACTATGAACCAAGTCTAGAAACACTTGGACAGGATTTTCACTGAAACACTCAATTGAATTCATTAGTAATCACAAGATATACTCAAATGCTTTGAGCTCATCAAAATCAAATGGGGTTTTAATCAATCACTCCACAGAAGTCCTTAGGACTAATTTAGTGGATAAAAGAGGTTTTATCATTTAGTCCTTAAACCAGTTCACGACCAAATGACAAGCTGTCAATTGGACGATAGCTATGTCAAGTATAGGTCGTTGTGTGCCATTTAGTTGGTTGTCCTCTTAAACCAAGGAGTGTGGAGACACTGTATGGCATACAGGTGAGATGTAGGAGTACATCGTCACTGAATAGTGACTCACCTGCGTAGCACTCCACTGTCGGGAGTTAGCTCGTAAAACGTATGGGCATAAGTACCCTTAGACCTGAGACTGTCACGGTGACTTGCAAGCAACTCACTGTACTTAGGCACTGGATGACCTGAATTTCTAATTCAGGGATCGGAAGGATGCTGGGTGCAGTCAAGTACTCGCGAAGTCTGTGTACGAGTCAAGATGGGATTGACCGCTCCAGATTAGAGGAGTTGATGTCTTGCTGTATTTCAATTCAGTAAAACCTTGGCCAGGGTAAACCAAGTGATGGTCACTTGATTTGATTAATTGAAATATACTATGGATGACCGGATCCAGAGTTCGACAGTCCACTCTGAGGTCATCTTGAGCATCGAAGGTCATAGGGATTGTTGCCGGTGGTCCAAACCGAGAACGATTGCACAGCGGTGTGAACGGAATTCCGTCTGAGTTGCCTTGGTTGGTGTTGATTGTGCTCCACCTTCCACCGGGAAACCTGCAAGCAAGCCTCGCACCACCACTGGGGTAGTGGGGGCCTCCGACGATCAAGTCAGAGGAGATTGGAGGAGAAGGAGAGATAATAGTAGCAAGTAGGAGAATGCTCTGGAAGTTCTTGCTTACCTCCCCCCTTCTCCCCCCAGCCGCATATATACCAGGCTGGGGGGTCCTTCTGGGGGGTTGGTCATCGTGTGGCACGATGGAGTTGCCACTGACATGGCCGTTACTGGGCGTCGTGGGGTAGCGCTGGGTACGGCCATGACAGGGCGTAGTGGAAGCTCCGCTTTGTACGGCTGTTACAGGAGATCGTGGAGCCAGCGCCGGATACGACCGTTGTAGGGAGTAGTGGAGCAGAGGGTCGCGGCGTGCTTCAGGGGAACAGCCTGTCGTTGTCGAGAGATTGGCCGACTCGGGGTCAGATTGCTGGATCAAGGGCAACCGACTCGGGGTCGGGCTCGAAGCCGAAGATATCCGACTCCGGGGTCGGACTGCTGGATCAAGGGGCAGCCGACTCGGGGTCGGGCTGCGAAGCCGAAGATATCCGACTCGGGGTCGGACTGCTGGATCAAGGGGCAGCCGACTCGGGGTCGGGCTGCGAGGCCGAAGATATCCGACTCGGGTCGGGTTACTGGATCAAGGGACAGCTGTAGTCTTCTAGGCGCGCGTGCCGGTCACGTGGGGCATGGTGGCTGAGTTCTCCCGTAACAGTAGCCCCCCACTTCCGAGGCCTGGAGCCAGAAGGAGAACGGGTGAAGGAAGTGATGCTTCGAGATTGTCGCCATCCCTCGGAGAGGCGCGCGCGCTTCGAGCTCCCCGCCTTCTTTATGGCGTATGGCGGTTGTTGCTGACCTGGCAGTCTGAGGATTTCGGCCGGACATCCCTTCCTTAATGGCGTCGATTCGCCTTTGGGGCGCGAGCGACCCTTCGGCAGCCAGGCGTCCTCTGGCGTCACCGAGGCGTCACCCACCTTTCCGCCTATTTAACCGGGGGTCCTCCTCCGTCCGCCTTTCTCTTTACAGACATCTTCGAGTTTCTCCTTTGCCGCTACCGTCATCGCCGTCGGACTGTTCGCTTGCTCCTCCTTTGACGCTCTCGGAGCCTTCTTCCTTCTCTTCCGGTGAGTTGCTCCATTCTTTAATTTAGGGCTCTCCATACTCTCCTTTTGTATTAGTGTACTCCAGTCGTTCCGGTCTTTTCCCCCTTCTCGACCCTGTCCTGACCGTAGATTCACTGGCCATTAGGGATGGGCGAAGTGAGAGCAGACCGCATTAAGTCGGAGTTTGGCCGCCGAAGACCTAGATAGGTTTGTGGCTCGATACCACCTTTCCGAGGCCTGCAATGTTACGCTCCCGGGGCCTGAGGAGAGGATGTCCCACCCTCCTCTAGGGAAGGTTGCCATCAATGAGGGCATTCTTCAGGCCGGGTTCCGCTTTCCCCCCTCGGACTTAGTCGTTCAGGTGCTTCGGGGTTTAAAGAGTGGCGCCGACGCAGCTGGTGCCGAACTCATGGCGCGCCCTGACGGCCTTTCAGGTTCTCTGCCGCATGCACGAGGTTCCCGCCACCCTGAATGTCTTTTGGGAATGCTACGGCCTGAGTGGCCACCCCCAGGATAAAGGGTGGTGGTGCTTTGCGGCGCGGCGAGGGTGCGGCCTCGTCAAGGAGGCTCCCACCTCCATTCACGGCTGGAAGGGGCGCTTCTTTTTCGTTGACGCAGATCCCTCTTGGGGAATCAGGGCAACCTGGGAGACGCCGATGAAGTCCCCGATTGGCCTATCGAGGTTGTCGAGGGAGGAATCCGACGGCGTCGCCGTCTTGAAGGAGTTGGTTGCCGAGGGTCGGCTCCCCCCGGTGGCTCGCCTTATTTCCGAGGATACCTTGGTGAACGTCGGTCTGAGCTCGGTCCCACTGACCGTGAGCCCGCCACCATTTCTTTTTTAGCTCTTTTCTCCTCTTTCGTTTCGTTCTTTCCTTCAGTTTCTCAACCTCCGACTACCTCGTCCTTTTTGCAGAGATCGACGACGTCATGCGGTCGGACAAGGCAACGGCTGTTGGTAGGACGTCCCTACTGGAAGCAGTCCGGAGGAAGAAACGAGCTCCCTCCGAGCGGGGCTCCACCGGCGAAGAAGTCCCGCCGGCAGGCGACTCCGACGCCGACAGACGGGTCCGGACCCACCGATCAGGGGGACGCCGCGGGCGCGGACCGGGAGTTGACGCTGTATCAGCCCTCCGATGCCGAGACTACCGTTTCTCCGGAGGCATCACCCTGGGCGCGCCCAAGATGGACGGGTCGGACGTGATCGGTCCCCAGCCCAGCCTTCGACTCGGTCGGCTCCGGATGATACGAGGAGGGACGCGCCGAGGCCCCGGCGAGCGGGACCCTGTCAATTCCAGGGGCGGTCCCCGCCTCGAGCGTGGTCAGCATGACTCTTCCCCAAGCGATGGGTAAGGGTAAGGCTGCGGAACCACCGTCCGACTCCGGGGAGAAGTCGGGGTCGGCCTTCACTTTCGCCGGCGCCCGAAACCTCATCGAGACGGTACTGCTGGAGAAGGACCGCAGGCAGGTCCGGGAGATGAGGGTCCCTGACGTTGGGGCTGCCAGCTGCGTCTGTCTCATGTCGGTGAGTGTTCTTTCGGTCGCTTTCATCATTTATAGGCTCTGTTGATCCCCGCCTGACGCCCTCGTTTTTCCTATCTCTTAGCTCGCCCAGTACATGATCCGCCTGGAGGAGTGCTACGAGGAACAGGCGAGGCTTCTGGCGAGGGCCGAGAGCCAACTGAAGGCAATAGAGGAGGGAGGTCAGGCTGCGGCGGGGAGGACGACCAGGGACCTCGAGACGAGGCTCCAGGTGGCCGAAGAGCGGGCACTCGGCTTCGCCACCCTCGAGAAGCAACTGTTGGAGGCTCGGGAGCAACTCAAGGTTGCCTCAGGTCTCGAGGGCGAGATCAAGAAGGCGGAGGAGCGGGCCGAGAAGCAGTCCCGGAAGGCTGCCGACTACCGGGAGAGATGGGAGAAGGCCCAGCGGTCAGCCGACAACGCCCGCAACCGGACCCGGTCTCTTGAAGCCAAGCTGGACGAATTGGGAGTCGGCCTTGGAGAAGTCCCGCGCGAGCGATCAGGAGCTTCATTCGCGCCTGGAGGAGGCTGAGGCTGCTCGCATCGCTGCCGAGGCGAAGCACAAGGAGGCCCAGGCTGATCTGCTGAGGGTCTCCTCCGAGGCGGATGACCGGATTGTGGCGAAGGTCTTGGAGGCAAAAGCTCAGATTATGGAGCGAGCAGAGGCGGCGCTGGCCGAGAAGAGTGCGGAGATCGGGCGTCAGGCGGTACAGGCTTATCGTCAGTCCGCCGAGTTCACCCGTGACATGTCGGGGGCGGTACAGGCCTATCGTCAGTCTGACGAGTTCGTCCGTGACATGTCGGACGCGGGGTCCGACTCCTTTGTCTTAGGCTTCGAGGAAGGCCTGGCAAGGGTGTCGGCTAAGTACCCCGAAATTGACCTGAGTGGGATCTCCCTTCTCGACTCCCCTCCGGCGCCATTGCCTGCTGATTCTCCAACCGTCTCTCTACCCCTTGCAGACGTGCCGGGCGTTCCCGACCCGGGGTTCCTCCAAGCTGACCCTCTGTACTTTTCTTTGTGTGTTGGCGTTTTGCCAAGTTGTATGAGTCTCGGCCCTGAAACAATGAAAGTTAATGCAAATAGAGTTTCTTCATTTCACTTTCGTCCTTTCTTTTTAACTCTTGGTAGCGTCTCGCTGACTCCCGACTCTTGAAATTTTTCTGGCGCTAGGCCGGGTATCTGAGGGTTAGGCCTCAGGAAATTCTTCCGGCACTAAGCCAGGCGTCCGAGGGTTAGGCCTCAGGAAATCCTTCCGGCGCTAAGCCAGGCATCCGAGGGTTAGGCCTCAGAAAATTCTTCCGGCGCTAAAGCTAGGCATCCGAGGGTTAGGCCTCAGGAAATTCTTCCGGCACTAAGCCAGGCATCCGAGGGTTAGGCCTCAGGAAATCCTTCCGGCGCTAAGCCAGGCATCCGAGGGTTAGGCCTCAGGAAATTCTTCCGGCGCTAAGCCAGGCATCCGAGGGTTAGGCTTCAGGAAATTCTTCCGGCACTAAGCCAGGCATCCGAGGGTTAGGCCTCAGGAAATCCTTCCGGCGCTAAGCCAGGCATCCGAGGGTTAGGCCTCAGGAAATTCTTCCGGCGCTAAGCCAGGCATCCGAGGGTTAGGCTTCAGGAAATTCTTCCGGCGCTAAGCCAGGCATCCGAGGGTTGGGCCTCAGGAAATTCCGCTCGTTGGTCGGCCAAGGCTGGCGCAAGCCGAGGCGACCGGTCGGGGCTTCAGGCTAGTCTGCTCCCGAGATGATCATCGGGTTAGCCTGGCATCCGAGGGCCGAGCCTCGAGAGATTCCGCTCGTTGGTCGGCCAAGGCTGGCGCAAGCCGAGGCGACCGGTCGGGGCTTCAGGCTAGTCTGCTCCCGGGATGATCATCGGGTTAGCCTGGCATCCGAGGGCCGAGCCTCGGGAGATTCCGCTCGTTGGTCGGCCAAGGCTGGCGCAAGCCGAGGCGACCGGTCGGGGCTTCAGGCTAGTCTGCTCCCGGGATGATCATCGGGTTAGCCTGGCATCCGAGGGCCGAGCCTCGGGAGATTCCGCTCGTTGGTCGGCCAAGGCTTGGCGCAAGCCGAGGCGACCGGTCGGGGCTTCAGGCTAGTCTGCTCCCGGGATGATCATCGGGTTAGCCTGGCATCCGAGGGCCGAGCCTCGGGAGATTCCGCTCGTTGGTCGGCCAAGGCTGGCGCAAGCCGAGGCGACCGGTCGGGGCTTCAGGCTAGTCTGCTCCCGGGATGATCATCGGGTTAGCCTGGCATCCGAGGGCCGAGCCTCGGGAAATTCCGCTCGTTGGTCGGCCAAGGCTGGCGCAAGCCGAGGCGACCGGTCGGGGCTTCAGGCTAGTCTGCTCCCGGGATGATCATCGGGTTAGCCTGGCATCCGAGGGCCGAGCCTCGGGAAATTCCGCTCGTTGGTCGGCCAAGGCTGGCGCAAGCCGAGGCGACCGGTCGGGGCTTCAGGCTAGTCTGCTCCCGGGATGATCATTGGGTTAGCCTCCAAGCCGGCGAACCACGCCCTTGCCGGGGCCACGGAGGGTCGCCGGGAAAGCCTTGCAGAGGAGAGGATCTGATGCTCCGTGGAGGAGCATAAGGGTCCTGAAACTCTCGACGTGATCCCGCGGGTCCGCCGCCCCGTCATAGGGCTCGATCGCCGGCATTTTAAACCCCGGCGGATTCGGGGTCCGCAGGATCCTCGAGGCAAGCGCCGGTTGGGAGGAGATCTCCAAGTCGGCGAAGGGATCTTTAGAGTGGCCCTTCAGGACCTGGAGTTGTCGGTGGAGATCGTCCACCCGCCGGTCCAGGGAGCGCGACCGATGGGTGGGAGACAAGGAGCACCGAGAGGGGGACCGACTGGAGCGCGGGTTCCTTGAGGACTGGGGGGTCTGGGAACGCGCCCGGGCCCGCCTCTCATACCCCGCGCAGCTCCGATGGGAAGGTCCCGGCAGAATGGACCGTGCTCGAGAATCTTCCTCGCGCCGACGCTCCTCCCCATGGGAGAGGAAGGAGCGCGGGTTGAGGAGGACAGGTGAGCGCTCGGGGAGCAGCGGCTCCTGGGCCCGCTGCGGCGCCCGAGACATCACACCCTACAGGTTCTGCACTGCCTCCGCGAGGGTGCGAACCTGCTGGGCTAACTGGTCGAACTGAGCGGCTTCGACCATCTGAATGGGGGGTGGAACGGTGGAGTGTTGCTGAGAATGTGTTGGAGACGCAGCGGCCTCCCGGCCGGAGGCGCGAGAAGCCCCGCGACCGGAGGCATTGGAAGCTCCACGACCACCTCGCCGTGCCATTACGATCGCTCTGAGATTCGGCCCTTCCTCTAGCGCCAACTGTTGCCGGTGGTCCAAACCGAGAACGATTGGCACAGCGGTGTGAACGGGATTCCGTCTGAGTTGCCTTGGTTGGTGTTGATTGTGCTCCACCTTCCACCGGAAGACCTGCAAGCAAGCCTCGCACCACCACTGGGGTAGTGGGGGCCCTCCGACGATCAAGTCAGAGGAGATTGGAGGAGAAGGAGAGATAATAGTAGCAAGTAGGAGAATGCTCTGGAAGTTCTTGCTTACCTCCCCCTTCTCCTCCCAGCCGCATATATACCAGGCTGGGGGGTCCTTCTGGGGGGTTGGTCATCGTGTGGCACGATGGAGTTGCCACTGACATGGCCGTTACTCGGGCGTCGTGGGGTAGCGCTGGGTACGGCCATGACAGGGCGTAGTGGAGCTCCGCTTTGTACGGCTGTTACAGGAGATCGTGGAGCAGCGCCGGATACGACCGTTGTAGGGAGTAGTGGAGCAGAGGGTCGCGGCGTGCTTCAGGGGAACAGCCTGTCGTTGTCGAGAGATTGCCGACTCGGGGTCGGATTGCTGGATCAAGGGGCAGCCGACTCGGGGTCGGGCTACGAAGCCGAAGATATCCGACTCGGGGTCGGACTGCTGGATCAAGGGGCAGCCGACTCGGGGTCGGGCTGCGAAGCCGAAGATATCCGACTCGGGGTCGGACTGCTGGATCAAGGGGCAGCCGACTCGGGGTCGGGCTGCGAGGCCGAAGATATCCGACTCGGGGTCGGGTTACTGGATCAAGGGACAGCTGTAGTCTTCTAGGGCGCGCGTGCCGGTCACGTGGGGCATGGTGGCTGAGTTCCCCCGTAACAGGGATGAATTATGCAACAACCATACGTCTAGGTTCTTGAATGTTGCTTTGCATATTTGACCTATCCGGACGTCGGGTATCATTGCTAGATGGTCCACCTCGATTAGTGCATGGAGTAGTCCATGTACTACCGGCTTAGTGTTCGAACCTATCGGAGTCACGCACATTAGTCAAGCTGAGTAGGAAGGTCTTGACCCAATTTAATTAAGAATTAAATTATGGGTCATTTGGAATTTGGCTCTGTCTATGTTCAGCTAGCACTGAACATGAGGTACATGCTAAATTTCATGGATGAACAACTATTAAGTCTGTATTTCGGGTCAATCAAGTTTTAATTAATATAATTGAACTTGATCAGGACTCAATTGTTGAGATTGGATTTGATTGGGTCTAAATTAGTGTAATTGGGCTCGATCATGATTTAATTGGGATTTAATTTCGTATTTGTTCTGATCTAAGTCGGACTTGGATCGAGCCGAAACTAGACCCAATTGAATCTCCTATGAGTCAGACTCATGTGGAATTTTTTTCGGGTCAAAAATTCATTCAAATGGGCTGCAAATTTGGTTTAGAACCAAATAGACTAACTTATGATCAAATGGGCTAACCCATTTGTATCAAGTTGACTTTTCCCATTTTATGTGGTTGCTGACCGTGAATAAATGCCATGGACCCGTGGACCACTCCCTTCACATGGACCCTTAGCATTTGTTTTGTGAGCCGCGACTCACCTGGGACGCATGAAACAGAGCTTCTCTGTTTCACGCGTCCGCAAGCTTTCCGACCGGCGATTGCGCGGCCAACCGGCCTCCGGCCAGACGGCCGACTGGACCGGAATGTGCGGTTTTGAACCGCCAACATTCCAGTCCAGTTTGATTTTTGAAATCCGGCAATAATAGGCATTAATCGCTGGTTTATTCCATGGTTGTTTTTGAAACAACCGTTATCAAATTCATTCATATTTGATAATGAATGAATTCAATAATGCTGGACCATTACGCCTCTTAACTCCTCTCAGTGTTGGCCTATTTGTAGGCCACCGTTTCCTCTCGAATGGAGAGAGAGAGAAAAAAATTTTCTTGGGAAGAAAACGTCAGACAGAGAAGGAGATTTGATTCTGTGGAGAAGAAGAAGAAGAGAAAGGAAGGAGTCCTTTCTCTCTGGTGGTTTGGAGTTCGGCCCAGATCTGGTGTCCTCTCCTCCCTTCCATTCCCTCTGTGATCGGGATCAAGAGACGAGCATCTGTGGCTTGTGCGTGCTGTGAAGAAACGGGAGAAAAGAAACTGAAGAAAGAAAGAAAGAGAAGAAAGAAAGAAAGAGAAAAGGGAACGTCCTTTTTCTGGATTTCTTTTCTTCCAAGGGTCCTTTTGCAAAAGATTGTTTTGCACGAGTAAAAACATCATCCAACCTTCTTGCGAAGTTTGACGTGCGTGCGAAGTAGAGGGCTTGTAGATCCAGGCCTCGCAGAGCTACCTTCAGGGATCTAGATCCAGATCCAGATTCAAATTACCTCGACCAACTTCCGCTACGGCCTTGAGGTAATTTTACACAAAAGTTAAATTTAATATTTATAATTGTTATAAATAAAATAAAAAAATTAAAACTAATTTTTCATGCCTGGCGTTCGATTTTATCGGACAACTCGGGAAATTTTTCCTTCAAGCAAATGCTTTTTCCATCTCTGTAAGCCAATTGTCTGCTTCCAAAGGTTCTGTAGTCCCCTGAAAAGCTGGAGGAGCCAGCCTCTTAAATTCAGCTATGCTGCTACGATGTTCACACTATTCCCCTCGTCCTTGCTGTGGCTGTGTCTGGAGCAACTGCGCTTGTTGTTGGAGCAACTGCTGTTGCACCTGCTGTTGCATTTGCATGAGGCTCAACATGGTCTGCATAACCTGGCTTAAGCCCGGTTCCTGTCCCGTTTGAGGGCTCATGACTTCCTCCTGCTGAGGGATACTCCCAACCCGTTGGGGTGTGCTGTCAGTATGCTGGTTCGGTGTCTCATCTTCAGCACTAACAGTAGTCTTTTTCGCCCGGTTGAGGCATCCTGACCTATATGCATCAAATAACAGCAGACTCATAAAAAGAAAGCTCACCGAATTAAATTATTATTATTATTTTTTTTATATAAGAATAATCATCACATTCTTCACACCTAACGTCCCAATGTCCCTAGTGTCTACCCACCTACACTCATATCGTGTATGATTCTTTGTCTTAGATTCTATCCATGTATGCTCTGATACCACTTAAGTTGTCACGCCCCCCGTTCCGAGATCGCGAGCCGGGGGTCACGCCAACCGCCGCACACCCATAGGAAACTTTTCCCACGAGCATGCAAGGCATCTAAACCAAACACCTCAATTATGTAATTCTAAACTAATTTAACAGAATAAATGCAATCTTATTCCATTGACTAACTCGAGTCATAATGTCTCACAAGTCTAAATACGCGGCGGAATAATCATTTACCAATATGCAGAAACCTAGTTCTTAAAATAATAAAAGTCCACCAATCATAATAAATGTCCATAATAACAAATCAACTTAAATAACCCTAATCTAAGATAACTTGTGCCACAATCCTTCTCGTCGCTCTCCCATTTTTAATCCCGAATAGACTAGTTCTCGAAATCTGTAAAACAATAAGAGATGGTATAATGAGCTAGACAGCTGGTGCTAAAATAAAATTGTTCTCCCAAGTACAGGAGATTCGTACAAGTAGTATAACTCGGAAGTCCGAGGTCGATTCCTCAGGGAACGATCTATGGATTATTAGCGTAATCTCAGATTAATTAATTCAGTTAATTTGTTGATTAAGATGATGTTTTGCAAATAGAAAACAAATCAGTACACAGAGAATTAAAGTATGGATAGATTAAGATGGAGTAGGGATTTGGAATCCCCCTTGATAATTTTGCATTCAAGAAATAAATTCTTCGATTCTTGATTAAAGATATAAATGTAGGATAGATCAAAGCATGAGATATATTTTAGGGACATTTGAACTCTATTTCTAAGCATTTATCGTGCCTATTACATCAACGATAAATCAAATACTAAAGCGGTCCACATGTCGATCAACATAAACCATTAAAGAACTATCTACAAAATAATTATGCAAGAATCCATAATATATTGGAAATATAAATCTATAAGAATTAAAGGTTTAGAATTTACTTCAAAGATAGCAATACATCAAGGGTTCCTCCATCACCCAGGATTAGCCAGCCATCAACATCAAAGACTCTCCCCTGTTACTCCTCTCTCTATTTTTTTCTTCTTTTTCTTTTCGGAAACAGGGCATCCCCTGTTTCCCTCTCTCTTCTTCTTTCTTGTTTTCTTCCACTGCAGCAGCCGACTCCTCTATTCTTCCTCTTCCCCCCCCAAATTGGAGCCCCTTTCTCCTCCTCTTATAGATCCCACCAGAGATCAGCCAGCGATGGATCTGATTTTGCGTGGAGAGGAGGAAGAACGCCTGCGTGATGGTTGGGGCGGAATGCACGGGATCGGCTGGATCGATGGCACTGGCCGCGGGATTTGGGGAGTCGCTTGGGTGCGCGGAAGAAAAGTCATAGACTCTGTTCTGCAGTTGGGAGGATGCATCCTTTTTAGATGAATTTATATAAAATAATGTTAAAAATTATAATAAGTGCTAAGGATAAATATTAATCATGCAAATGTTAACATCTATTATTTATCATTATTTTGCTAGCATTAGGCTAAGTTAATTGGTACTTAGATCGCACTTTTGTGCTCTCATCATACCCCCCAACTAGCTTATTGCTAGTCTCTAGCAATTCAGAGTAAATAATAACATGAGAGTACAAAAAGTGTTGGTCAATTCTTTGACTTTTTATTAAAGCTAACGACATAAAACTAAGATATGTACCCACTTTCGTAGGGCATCACGATTGCACTTAGCACGTGCAACAAGCCGTTAAACCCCCTAGGTTACCCTAGTGGACGAGTGTTGTCTCGTGAGGATTTTCAGGGATGTTACCCACAAACATCATGAATGATATGACATGAGATCCTAAAAAAAAAAAAATGAAATAAATTTTAAGCTAATGCACATGTAATTAATTAATATATATTTTCAAGCATGGAAACTATCAAAGCAAGGAAAATATGAAAGTGTAGTGTGCATAAAATAGTATGACTTTCTCGGAGTACTACTACCTCCACCACAACATGGCACCGCTTGAATTTTAGGTGTACTACTCAAGTTCACAAGTGTTTACTACAGTTTATTAGAGCCTGATCCATCAAATTTTCGGAATATCTCATGTTGTCTAAAATTGTCAAGAATGGTTTGCATAAAAAGAAGGAGCTATCAATCCCAACTAAATATCCAAAGTACACAAAGGTCCAATACAATGGAGTCAAACTAGCCATTACCACATGTCACTGGGTTCAGCCCGACCAACCCTATTCATGTTTTTTTTTTAATATTTTTTTATACATATGGTGATTACAATAGTCCAACCCCCTTAGTCTCTAGCAAGGTCCATGTAGCGAGTTTTCGGCCAATGACTCCTGATCCAGTTGGCTCAAGGCATTAGGTGAAACACCCCTCGGGCTTAATTACTCGAACCAGACTATGCCACGAGGTTAGACTTGTCATCTCCTCATTTTTTTTTAAAATCAAAAGAGAAGATAAACTGAACCATATAATGTGACTGCAACGTGACTATAGGTCAACCAAGGTTAGAACATAAGGCACTTAGATGATCTAGACGGGATATTCAGCCTCTATCTTTATGTGAAAACCAAATCAAGAACCTTTTAGTACGGATAAGGATGCTCGTACTTCTTTTACAGATATGGCTTAACAAAAATGCATTAAACAAATGTGAACTCCTGAGGCCTTCCTATAATCATTAAGTATATGTGCGGGGATCTAATAATAGATCTCTGATCAGTCATAATGTGCATGTGTTCCTTGCCTTAATGGTTGCACAAACTCAATATGAAAATACATGTGCATTTGCTTAGAAAAGAATGCAAAAACAATTTTTTTTTTTTTAAGCAAATTACTTCCCTCCCCCCAACTTAAACATTGCATTATCCTCAATGTAATAGATACAAGAAAAATATAATAAAAGACAGTAGAGAAAATAATATTGGAGAGAAGAGGAATACCTTGAGCTGTTGATATCCAGAAAATAAAACCTACAAAACTAGAAAAATAATCCTTACTAATATACACATACCTTTGCCTTCATGCTCAGTCATAAGAAGGCTTCCCCAAGAAAAAGGAGTCCTCTTCATCTGTAAAATTCTCAAGAAAAGGTTTAAGTCTGTGTCCATTTACCTTAAAAATTCTACCATCCCGTGGATTCTCAATCTCAACCGTCCCATGTGGAAAAACAGTTTTTATAATGTAAGGACCTGTCCATCTCAATCGCAACTTACCAGGAAACAGATGTAAGCGGGAATCATATAAAAGAACTTTTTGCAAAGGTTCAAAAGATTTTTTTAAAATTGATTTATCATGTAAGATCTTCATTCGTTCTTTGCAAATTTTAGCATTGTCATAAGCATCTCTGCGAATCTCATTAAGCTCGTTCAATTGCAATTTTCTAGCTAGACCGGCATCTTGTAAATCAAAATTCAATTTTCTAATTGCCCAATACGATTTATGTTCTATTTCTACAGGCAAATGACACGCTTTTCCATAAACTAGCCGGTAGGGAGACATGCCAAGAATGGTTTTGTATGCAGTACGATAGGCCCATAATGCATCTGATAGTTTCAAGGACCAATCTTTTCGTGATGGGTTCACCGTTTTCTCTAAAATACGCTTGATCTCCCTATTGGCTAATTCTACCTGGCCACTAGTTTGCGGATGATATGGGGTAGCAACTCTATGGGTGACACCATACTTTTTCAATAAGGTCTCGAAAGACTTATTACAAAAGTGTTTTCCACCGTCACTAATTATGACCTTAGGCATCCCAAATCGTGAAAAAATATTTTCTTTTAAAAACTTCAGGACAGGTTTGTGATCATTGGTCTTACAAGCAACAGCTTCTACCCATTTGGACACATATTCGACACCGACTAAAATGTACTCATATCCAAAAGATGGTGGGATGGGCCCATAAAATCGATGCCCCAACAATTGAAAATTTCGATAATAGTAATGGGTTGAAGAGGCATCATTTGCCTACGAGTTAGACTTCCAATACGTTGACATGGATCACATGTCCTGCAGAACTCGTGGGCATCTTTGAACATAGTGGGCTAATAGAAACCACATTGCAAAACTTTTGCAACAGTTTTCTTAGAGGCAAAGTGTCCACCGCAAGCATCAGTGTGGCAGAAAGAAAGTACGCTTTGTATATCATGATCCGGTATGCATCGTCTAAAGATTTGATCATTGCAATATTTAAACAAATAGGGTTCGTCATAGTAATAATTCTTTACTTCGCGCAAGAAAATTTTTCTATCTGTCGACCCCCAATGCTCCGGCATCCGGCTTGTAACAAGAAAATTTACAATATCTGCATACCATGGTATACTAGAAAGTGCAAACAACTGCTCTTCAGGGAATGAGTCCTTGATGGAAAACTGTGGCACTGAATCATGAAAAACTAATCGTGATAAATGGTCAGCAACCACATTCTCTACTCCTTTTTTATCTTTGATAGTGATGTCAAATTCTTAGAGTAGAAGTATCCATCGTATTAAGCGTGGTTTGGCCTCTTTCTTATCCAACAAATATTTTAGTGTCGCATGGTCCGTGAAGATAACAATAGGAGCACCAAGGATATAAGAGCAAAATTTATCTAAGGTAAATACTACTGCAAGCAATTCCTTCTCGGTGGTAGTGTAATTCATTTGAGCATCGTTTAAGGTTTTGCTTGCATAGTAAATGACATATGGCTTATTATCCTTGCGTTGTCCTAGGACAGCTCCTATTGCATAGTCGCTAGCGTCGCACATAATCTTAAAAGGTAATGACCAATCGGGTGGTCGCACGATGGGTGCAGTGCTAAGCATAGACTTCAACTTTTCGAATGCCTCCTGACAGGTTTCAGTCCAATTGAACGGTGTATCAAGGGATAGGAGATTACATAATGGTCGAGATATGACACTAAAGTCCTTGATGAACCTCCTATAAAATCCGGCGTGACCCAAAAATGATCTAACATCTCTAACCGTCTTGGGTGCAGGTAGCTTAGCAATTAAATCAGTCTTAGCTCTATCTACTTCCATGCCCTTCGATGAAACAATATGTCCTAAGACAATTTCCTTTGGCACCATGAAGTGGCATTTCTCCCAATTCAGTATCAAATTCTTTTCCATACATCGAGCTAAGACAGCTTGTAAATGTGACAGGCAATCATCAAATGTGTCGCCAAAAATGGAGAAGTCGTCCATGAACACTTCCAAAAATTTCTCGTTCATGTCTTCAAAGATGCTGAGCATGCATCTTTGGAATGTTGCAGGTGCATTACACAACCCGAATGGCATTCGTCGCAAAGCAAATGTGCCAAAAGGACAAGTGAAGGTAGTCTTCTCTTGATCTTCCGGTGAAATTTCAATTTGATAATATCCCGAATAGCTATAGAGAAAACAATAGAAATCATGCCCTGCAACCCTCTCCAATACTTGGTCTAGGAAGGGTAGAGGAAAGTGATCCTTTCGTGTGACCAAATTCAGCTTTCGGTAGTCAACACACATGCGCCAACTCGTCGGGACACGAGTTGGAACTAGTTCACCTTGTTCATTTTCTACTACCGTCAAACCCGATTTCTTAGGAACGACTTGAGTAGGGCTTACCCACTTGCTGTCGGAAATTGGGTAAAAAATATCCACGTCAAGCAACTTGAGGACTTCTGCCTTAACCACATCTCTCATTGTAGGATTTAACCTTCGTTGCATTTGCCTTGTGGTTTTGGCATTGTCCTCCAAATATATCCGGTGCGTGCAAATTAAGGGGCTAATTCCCTTCAAATCGGCAATAGACCACCCTAAGGCTCCTTTATGATTCTTTAAAACATCAATTAATTTTCTTTCTTGGGTATGATCAAGTCCAGACGAGATGATTACAGGAAAAGTATCTTCGGGTCCAAGAAAAGCATACTTAAGTTTCTTTGGTAAGGGTTTCAATTTGAGCTTGGGTGCTTGCTCATGGGATGGTACTATTTTCACCTCTCGAGGCGACAATCTCTCAAATTCTCCTTCTTTTGGTCTCCACCTATTGACCATCTTGATATCCAGATTATCCACAATAGGTGTGACTGACAAATCATCATCATTGGTTCCATTAGGACACCAATCAATTAAGCTATCATTGAATGGGTCGTTAATTGCTTTAGCTAACAAATAATCTTCTGCGATGGTTTCAACCCAATCAACCTCCTTACTCTCTTCGGGATCATTGGGTTGTTTGCACACATTAAAAATGTTCAATTCTAAGGTCATGTTACCAAAAGAAAGCTTCATGACGCCATTCCTACAATTAACCAATGCATTAGAAAGTTGCCTATGATGCATGAGATGGTTGGGCAACCTGGATCTTTATATTTAGGGAGAATGTTGTGCTGCAAAATAGCACTCACATTTTCAGTTAAAAATGCCTTCTTCTTAACATTTAATCGGCGCTTAACAGTACACAAGTCCTTCAAAAATTTGGCATATGAGGGTACTTGTTTGATTGCATCAAGAAGAGGTATGTTGATCTTTACTTGTTTAAAAAGCTCAAGAATTTTAGAATTAGGTTCGAGCTTTTGCAACGGCTTTAACCGTTGCGGAAAAGGTGGAGGAAAAGGACATTCAACTTTCTCGGTAGAAGTTGGGACCTCAACTTCTTCTTTGTTCCTTTCATCGACTTTGGGAGCATCAGAATTAGAAGTGACTCGCGGTCTCAATGGGACGGTTTGATCAATGACTTTCCTATTATGCAAAGTCATGATGCTCTTTGCATGCTCTGTATGCGAACTAGAAGGAGCCGTATTATTACTACCGTGCACTTGTGGGTTAGGTTGGGGTTGAGCTAGAAGCTTACCCTTCTCTTGGGTACTTAGGACGGTAGTCAACATTGACAATTGGTTCCTTATGTCTTCAAAATTTCGAGTATTTTGAGCATTGATATTAGCTTGACCTTGTAGAAAAGTTTGTATGGATTGCAAGGTATCCTCGATATTTGGCTTTTGAGAAGGTGATGGTGCATAAGTAGGATGTGCAGGTGGAGGAGCTGAATGGTGTGACTGTTGAGGATGATCGTTTCTCCACCTAAAGTTTGGATGATTCTTCCAACCAGGGTTATAGGTATTCGAGTATGGATCGTTATCAGGCTTTTGGTAGGAGTTCATAGCATTTGCTTGATCGTGCAAGACTTCCTTGAATGCCGGTATGGTGGGGCAATCTGTAGTGGTATGACCCGACATATCGCAGATACCACAACACTCGTTTCTAAGCTCTATAGTCTTGACAGGCTCAACCTTCCTAAGCTCAATTTCTTCTACCTTCCTAGTGAGGGCTGCCATTTTAGCATGAAGATCATCCTCAGTTCTGAGGTTGTAAAGGCCTCCCTGTACAGAGCTAGTAGGCTTAGGCAAAGACTTGTTGTTTCTATCCCCGTTATTCCAAAGTTGGGCAGTCTCAGCAAGGGAATCCAAATACTCCCATGCCTCATCAGGTTGTTTTTCTAAAAATCTACCATTGCACATGGTCTCTACAAACTGTTTTAACTGTGGAGATAAACCTTCATAAAAGAAGCTAATGGTTCTCCAAGTTTCGAACCCGTGATGAGGGCATGAAGAAGAAGGTCTTTAAATCTTTCCCAACATTCATAAAATGTTTCATTATCTTTTTGTTGGAAATTACTAATATGTCTTTTTAAAAAGTTGGTCCTTTGTGTGGAAAAGAACTTCTTTAAAAATTCTCTCTGCATATCTTGCCAAGTTCTTATTGATCTAGGTCGCAAGGAGTTTAGCCATGTTTTGGCCTTATCCTTTAGAGAGAAAGGGAACAATGTCAACTTGAGGACATCCTCGGTGACGTTTGGCACTCTAAATGTAATGCTCAATTCTTCAAAATCCTTTAAATGAAGATACGGACTTTCAGACTCTAACCCATGAAACTTGGGCAGCAATTGGATTACCCCTGGTTTGATGTCAAAATGTCCTACATTATCAGAAAAAATTATGCATGAAGGCTGACTAGTCCTAGCTGGTTGTAGGAATTGTCTTAGAGTCATAACATGAGGTTCTCGTTCTCGATTGTGGTGACTCCCCGCATCTTCATTTAAATCAGCCATCTCACAAGGTGTGAGATATTGAGAAAGAATTTCAGGGGTCTGTCCTAAGGGATGATCTAAAGTTGTACGACTTAATCGACCAGTGTCGTCCCTATTCCACTTTAGCATGCAAAATATTTCTCTCTCTTTTTTCTTTCTTTTTTTTTAATTATAAGTACCAACTAAAGATAACCTAAAACGACACCCTAAAACCAAAATCTATTCACAATCAAACATGCAACAAAACATTACACCTCAATTTCTAATATTTTTCTTAAATTTCTAGACAGCTCCTAACTGGTTTGAAGAGGGCACCTAAGCCTCCAATCCGGTCTAATGAACCGAATTGACCATGTAAGCTCCCAGGTAAGTGGAGGGGTCACGATGCGTTCGCAAAGGTCCCACTTAAAACCCACTTGCCTCGAATAGATGAACTGTCTCCCTTATAGGGACAAAGCTTGCCTAGACATCAACTAAGCCACAGAGCAAAATTGGTGCAACTTTCGGTGGTCTTCGTCCTATTGAGCTCGAATGTCCTTATGGGCCAACGTCTAGTTGATTTTAGTTAAGCTTAGGATATTTATGCATTGGGGTGATTTTTGGGCTAAGGACGATGATGAAATCCCGACCTTATCTTTTTTAATGGGCTCTGCCCTTAAAATATTTTATGCTGATGCCTTATACTATATGCAACAATCAAGAGATTTTTTTTTTTAATGTTTTATGACATGACATTTGTTACGGGGGAACTCAGCCACCATGCCCCACGTGACCGGCATGCGCGCCCTAGAAGACTACAGCTGTCCCTTGATCCAGTAACCCGACCCCGAGTCGGATATCTTCGGCCTCGCAGCCCGACCCCGAGTCGGCTGCCCCTTGATCCAGCAGTCCGACCCCGAGTCGGATATCTTCGGCTTCGCAGCCCGACCCCGAGTCGGCTGCCCCTTGATCCAGCAGTCCGACCCCGAGTCGGATATCTTCGGCTTCGCAGCCCGACCCCGAGTCGGCTGCCCCTTGATCCAGCAATCCGACCCCGAGTCGGCAATCTCTCGACAACGACAGGCTGTTCCCCTGAAGCACGCCGCGACCCTCTGCTCCACTACTCCCTACAACGGTCGTATCCGGCGCTGCTCCACGATCTCCTGTAACAGCCGTACAAAGCGGAGCTCCACTACGCCCTGTCATGGCCGTACCCAGCGCTACCCCACGACGCCCAGTAACGGCCATGTCAGTGGCAACTCCATCGTGCCACACGATGACCAACCCCCCAGAAGGACCCCCCCAGAAGGACCTACTTGCTACTATTATCTCTCCTTCTCCTCCAATCTCCTCTGACTTGATCGTCGGAGGGCCCCCACTACCCCAGTGGTGGTGCGAGGCTTGCTTGCAGATTTTCTGGTGGAAGGTGGAGCACAATCAACACCAACCAAGGCAACTCAGACGGAATCCCGTTCACACCGCTGTGCCAATCGTTCTCGGTTTGGACCACCGGCAACAGTTGGCGCTAAAGGAAGGGACGAATCTCAGAGCGATCGTAATGGCACGGCGAGGTGGTCGTGGAGCTTCCAATGCCTCCGGTCGCGGGGCTTCTCGCGCCTCCGGCCGGGAGGCCGCTGCGTCTCCAACACATTCTCAGCAACACTCCCCCGTTCCACCCCCCATTCAGATGGTCGAAGCCGCTCAGTTCGACCAGTTAGCCCAGCAGGTTCGCACCCTCGCGGAGGCAGTGCAGAACCTGCAGGGTGTGATGTCTCGGGCGCCGCAGCGGGCCCAGGAGCCGCTGCTCCCCGAGCGCTCACCTGTCCTTCTCAACCCGCGCTCCTTCCTCTCCCATGGGGAGGAGCGCCGGCGCGAGGAAGATTCTCGAGCACGGTCCATTCTGCCGGGACCTTCCCATCGGAGCTGCACGGGGTACGAGAGGCGGGCCCGGGCGCATTCCCAGACCCCCCAGTCCTTAAGGAACCCGCGCTCCAGTCGGTCCCCCTCTCGGTGCTCCTTGTCTCCCACCCATCGGTCGCGCTCCCTGGACCGGCGGGTGGACGATCTCCACCGACAACTCCAGGTCCTGAAGGGCCACTCCAAAGATCCCTTCGCCGACTTGGAGATCTCCTCCCAGCCGGCGCTTGCCTCGAGGATCCTGCAGACCCCGAATCCGCCGGGGTTTAAAATGCCGGCGATCGAGCCCTATGACGGGGCGGCAGACCCGCGGGATCACGTCGAGAGTTTCAGGACCCTTATGCTCCTCCACGGAGCATCAGATCCTCTCCTCTGCAAGGCTTTCCCGGCGACCCTCCGTGGCCCGGCAAGGGCGTGGTTCGCCGGCTTGGAGGCTAGCTCGATCCAGTCCTTCGACCAGTTTACTCGCCTCTTCATCACCCATTTCGCCATCAGTAGCCGGCGGCGACTGGTCTCCGACTCCCTCTTTGATGTCCGGCAAAACGAGGAAGAAAGCTTGCGGGATTATCTTACCCGCTTCAACAAGGCTACGCTGGAAGTCCGGAACCTGAGCCAGGAGGTGGCTCTTTCAGCCCTGAAGCGTGGCTTCCGAAAGGGCAGACTCACCTTCTCCCTGGACAAACGCCTGCCGCGGAGCTTCCCGGAGCTGTTGTCCCGGGCGAACCAGTATGCGGACGCCGAGGAGGCGGCCGCCCACCAGAGCAAGGAGGCCGCCGAGATCCCTCCAAAGCTCGGGAAGAAAAGGCGAAAAGAGGCACGCCAGGGGAGGAGCCCGACGCCTCAACGTCGGCGCAGAAGCCTGTCGCCGGCGAGGAACCACGGCGCCCTACGCCCTCGTTCTCCGCCCCGACGTTTCAACCGGTACACTCCTCTCCTGACTCCCCGGGCCCAGATCCTCATGGAAATCAAGGGGCGGGAGGACCTCCCGGTCCCGAGACAGATGAAGAAGATCCCTGGGAGGAGGCCCTCTCGGGCGTACTGTGAGTACCACCGGGACCACGGCCACGACACCGAAGACTGCTTCCAGCTTCGGGACGAGATCGAGGCTCTCATCCGCCGAGGGCGTCTCGGTCGATATGTGAACGACCGACGTCCCCCCGCAGACTCGCGTCCGGCCGACCCGGCCCCTCCGGAGCCTCGGGAGCAGAATCGACCCGTCGCGGGCGTGATCCATACTATCACTGGGGGCTGCCCCCGGCCCGAGAGGAACGCGGGGGGCTCGACTGAAGCATCAGGGGCAGCCGTCGCAAAGAGGCAGAAGGTCGGTAATGTAATCACTTTTTATGATGAAGATGTAAAGGGGGTTCAGACCCCCCACGATGACGCCATGGTGATCTCCCTCACTATGGCAAACTATGATGTAAGGCGTGTTCTTGTGGATAGTAGAAGCTCAGCTGATATTTTGTTTTACGAGGCCTTCCAAAAGATGAGCTTGTCCAGACAATTGTTGCACAAAACATCCACCCCCCTCATAGGATTCACTGGTGACGCTATCTCGGCCGAAGGTGTCGTTGAGCTGCCTGTGACTGTGGGCGTTGCACCCGCAGAAGCCACGGTGCGGCTCGGGTTCTTGGTCGTCCGTGTTCCCTCGGCCTACAACGCTATCCTCGGACGACCCGGACTGAACGCCCTTCGCGCGGTGGTCTCTACGTACCACTTGCTCATGCGGTTCCCCACGGCGGCTGGGATTGGAGAGGTCCGAGGTGACCAACCGACCGCAAGGCAATGTTTCCTAGCAACTCTCAAAGGGAAGGAGCCCGTAGAAGCCTTAAGCGTCGAGTCCCTCGACGCCAGAGACGAGGTGGCTTTGCGGCACGGGGAGCCGGCCGAAGGTGTGATCGAAGTTCCCCTCGAGGAAGGTCGCCCGGACCGGACGGTCCGGGTCGGCACCAATCTCGACCCGGGAGCTCGGGCTCGGTTGGTGGAATTCCTCCGAGCCAACGCCGATGTATTCGCCTGGTCGGCGGCCGATGTACCTGGGATTGACCCGGAGGTCATTTCTCACGCCCTCAACGTCGACCCAACCCACCGACCAGTAAAGCAGAAGAAGAGACACTGTGCCCCGGATCGGATCCGAGTGGTCGACCAGGAGGTAGACAAGCTCTTGGAGGCAGAATTCATAAGGGAGGTCAGCTACCCCGAATGGCTGGCAAATATCGTACTTGTCCGGAAGGCGAGCGGAAAGTGGAGGATGTGCGTCGACTACACCGACCTGAACAAGGCATGCCCCAAGGATAGCTTTCCGCTCCCGCGGATAGACCAACTGGTCGACGCGACTTCCGGATATCAGCTGCTGTCTTTCATGGACGCCTTCTCCGGCTACAACCAGATAATGATGGCTCCACAGGACGAGGAGAAAACTGCCTTTATAACAGACCGGGGGCTGTACTGTTACAAGGTAATGCCCTTCGGTCTGAAGAATGCTGGTGCCACTTACCAGCGCCTCGTCAACAAAATCTTCAAAGAGCAAATCGGCCGGAACATGGAGGTGTACGTGGACGATATGCTGGTGAAGAGCCGCCATGCAGACCAGCACATCGCGGATCTGGAGGAGACTTTCGCCACCCTGCGGAAGTTTCGCATGAAGCTGAACCCAGCGAAGTGCGCCTTTGGCGCTTCGGCCGGGAGGTTCCTCGGTTTCATTGTCAACCAGCGGGGGATCGAAGCCAACCCTGACAAAATCAAGGCCATCCAAGATATGTCCCCTCCGACCAAAGTGAAGGAGGTTCAGGAGCTCGCTGGGAGGGTCGCCGCGCTTGGACGATTTGTGGCAAAGTCGGCCGAACGCTGCCAACCTTTCTTCAAGGTGTTGAAACGCCCGAAAGACTTCCTCTGGACGGCCGAATGTCAAGCAGCATTCGACCAGCTCAAGGAATACTTGGCGTCTCCTCCCCTGCTGTCCAAGCCGCAAGAAGGGGAGATGCTCTACCTTTATCTGGCGGTCTCCCCAACCGCAGTCAGTGCGGTACTGGTTCGGGAAGAGGCAAAGTTCCAGAAGCCTGTGTACTACATCAGCCGGGTCTTACGGGATGCCGAGACGCGGTATACGAAGGCTGAAAAGATCGCCTTCGCGCTGCTGACCGCGACCAGGAGGCTTCGCCCCTATTTCCAGGCCCATTCTGTCACCCTCTTGACCGATCAACCGCTGCGGCAGATCCCCAGCAATCCTGAGAATGCAGGACGGCTGGTGAAGTGGGCAGTAGAACTTGGTGAGTTCGACATCCGCTACCAGCCCCGACCCGCCATCAAGGCCCAGGCGCTCGCGGATTTCCTCGCTGAGTGCACGGTGCAGGAGGCGGAACCTAGGTCGCCGGAAACACCCAGCCTCGACCTCCCGATTTGGATGCTTCACATCGATGGGTCGTCGAACCCCGAAGGTGGAGGGGCCGGGCTGGTCCTCACCAGCCCTGATGGAGTGATAGCCGAGTATGCCTTGAGGTTCGGATTTTCAGTGACCAACAACGAGGCGGAGTACGAGGCCCTAGTCACGGGACTCAAACTCACCAAGGAGCTCGGCATCCGGCGCCTGAAGGTCTTCACCGACTCCCAGCTGGTGGTCGGGCAGGTCCGTGGGGAGTTCGAAGCCCGGAACCCGACCATGCAGAATTACGTCCGGAAGGTGCGAGCACTCATTCCCGACCTCGGCAGTGTCGACATCCAGCAGGTCCCAAGAAGTGAAAATGCCAGGGCCGACAGGTTGTCCCGCTTAGTGAGCGCAGACGCGCACAACTTGTCGAGGGCGATCTACCTGTAGACCCTGGATGCCCCGAGCATCGGCGAGGCTGGAGCGGTGATGGCGATTGATCCGGAGCCGTCTTGGATGGACCCGCTTGTCGCCTACCTCGCCGAAGGGATCCTCCCTGAAGACGAAGATCAAGCCCGGCGACTTATTATGAAGTCCGCCCACTACGTACTCCATGAAGGGAGGCTGTATCGGACCTCGTTCACCGCCCCCCTCTTAAAGTGCCTCCGCCCCTCGGAAGCGGCCTACGTCCTCGGCGAAGTCCACGAAGGCGTTTACCGATCACACTTGGGGGCTAGGTCCTTGGCGCACAAGATCATGAGGCAAGGCTATTATTGGCCTACCTTGTTGGAGGACTCAAAGGATCATGTACGGAAATGCGACGCCTGCCAGCGCCACGCCAACGTCCAGAGAGTCCCTTCTGTCTCCTTGGCACCAATCACTGCACCCTGGCCCTTCGCCCAGTGGGGAATGGATATCCTCGGACCATTCCCCGTCGCTTCAGCTCAGCGGAAATTTTTGATTGTTGCAATCGACTACTTCACCAAGTGGGTGGAGGCAGAGCCGCTGGCCACTATCACGGAGGCGCAAGTCCGGAAGTTCGTGAAGAAGAACATCATTGTCCGATTTGGGGTACCTCGGGTCCTCATCTCGGATAATGGCCGACAGTTCGACAACAAGCATTTTCGTGACTTCTGCGAGGAGTTCGGGATCGAGCATCGGTTCACATCTGTGTCGCATCCCCAAACCAACGGCGAGGCCGAGGTCACAAATCGGACAATCCTCCAAGGAATCAAAGCGCGAATCGGTCGGACGGGGCAAGCTTGGGTCGAAGAACTCGAGAATGTCCTTTGGGCGTATCGGACCATGCATCGGACCCCTACCGGGGAGACGCCTTTCAGCCTAACCTATGGCACGGAAGCCATTGTCCCCGTGGAGCTCGGACTCCCCTCACCTCGGGTGGCCGCGCACCGACCCGAGGCCAATTCAGAGCAACTCCGAGGGAACCTGGATCTCTTGGAAGAAGCGAGGAAAATGGCGCAGGTTCGGATGGCGATGTATCAGCGGAGGGTGGCCCGATATTACAACTCCAAGGTCCGACCGAAGCTTTTCAGAATCGGAGATCTGGTGCTAAGGCGAGCTAAAGCATCTCAACCTGCGGAAGGTGAGAAGCTAGCGCCAAATTGGGAAGGCCCGTATAGGGTTCGCTGGGTAAACCGACCTGGCTCCTACCAGTTGGAGGCCCTAGATGGTCGAGAAATTCTAAGGAGCTGGAATTCCGCTAACCTGCGGATGTATTACCAGTAGAACGACAATGCCAGAAAGACAGTTCAAAAATGTATAACACTTTTCATTTCAATAATTTCTGGTTACAACGGCGTGCTCGTGTGATTACAAGGAATTCCCAGAGGGGAATTAGGGAGTAAAGAAAGTAAAGAAGAGGTGGAGACTCCGAGGAGCTGAAGATCTGGGATCCCGAAACCTCCATCTGAAGCGGTTGCAATCCCGCCGGAAGTGGGTGCTTCCAACCGGAGGCGCCATCGGCGTCTCACGAAAGAGACGAAGAGCCGGCGCGGATGAAGAAGAAGTGGACGAAGGAGAAGTCCACACTGCCTCCTACCCGGAGGCGCCATCCACGCCTCACGAAAAGGACGAGGAGCCGCCGCAGACGAAGCTCCCGCTGCCTCCAGGGGAACGCCACCTCCAAGGGATATTCCAGTCCTCCCCAGTGCTAGGGGAGAGAAGGAATACAAGGGAGAAGAGCATATGGAGGCGCGGTCCCGGATCAAGGCGTCTGGCGCGGAGCTCAATCGGGAGGCTGAACTTCAAGGAGGGGAGACGTGATCCCGGATGAAACGCCTAGAGCGGAGTTCCGCCGGGGAGAACCTCCTTGTTGATCCCAGATGAAACGGCTAGTTGGCGGAAGTCGCGAAGGGCGCGCCTCCCGTTCCTTCGGTAGGGGTCTCTCAACCATGCGCCGGAGAGGAGGCCCACGATCCATGGCAACCTGAACAGCTCCGGCTTGGCAGGCTCCATCGCACCTGCACCTATATTTATAGCCAAACTGCGGCCCCCCGGTCGTTCCGATGTGGGTGGCTCCAATAAATGCGGGCGCATTGAATCCGGAGCCGATCCGGCTCTCGAGGCGTATCTTCCCGCGATTTCCTAAGCGTTATTCTCCTTAATCGCATTCTTTGTGCAGGACACTCCGGGTGGCCTGTACCCCTTAGGTCCACATATCTCCGCTCGCGCCCCAGGCCGCATCCGCCTCGAAGAACGCGCGTATCGCGGCCGCTTAACTGACACTCCTCGCAAGCAGCAACTGGCGATCCGATTTCCCAGGTAACCCCTCAATTAGCATTTAATGCCCATCTGGTGTTCCCCAGGCGACGCTTGGAGAGGAGGAGAAACACGGTCGCAGCTGGCCACGGAGAGATCCCGTCGGGCGGCAAGCGACAGGCGCACGACCAGCGAGCGGAATTTTCCGAGGCTCGGCCCTCGGATGCCAGGCTAACCCGATGATCATCTCGGGAGCAGACTAGCCTGAAGCCCCGACCGGTCGCCTCGGCTTGCGCCAGCCTTGGCCGACCAACGAGCGGAATTTCCCGAGGCTCGGCCCTCGGATGCCAGGCTAACCCGATGATCATCCCGGGAGCAGATTAGCCTGAAGCCCCGACCGGTCGCCTCGGCTTGCGCCAGCCTTGGCCGACCAACGAGCGGAAATTTCCCGAGGCTCGGCCCTCGGATGCCAGGCTAACCCGATGATCATCCCGGGAGCAGACTAGCCTGAAGCCCCGACCGGTCGCCTCGGCTTGCGCCAGCCTTGGCCGACCAACGAGCGGAATTTCCCGAGGCTCGGCCCTCGGATGCCAGGCTAACCCGATGATCATCCCGGGAGCAGACTAGCCTGAAGCCCCGACCGGTCGCCTCGGCTTGCGCCAGCCTTGGCCGATCAACGAGCGGAATTCCCAAGGCTCGGCCCTCGGATGCCAGGCTAACCCGATGATCATCCCCGGGAGCAGACTAGCCTGAAGCCCGACCGGTCGCCTCGGCTTGCGCCAGCCTTGGCCGACCAACGAGCGGAATCTCCCGAGGCTCGGCCCTCGGATGCCAGGCTAACCCGATGATCATCCCGGGAGCAGACTAGCCTGAAGCCCCGACCGGTCGCCTCGGCTTGCGCCAGCCTTGGCCGACCAACGAGCGGAATCTCCGAGGCTCGGCCCTCGGATGCCAGGCTAACCCGATGATCATCCCGGGAGCAGACTAGCCTGAAGCCCCGACCGGTCGCCTCGGCTTGCGCCAGCCTTGGCCGACCAACGAGCGGAATCTCCCGAGGCTCGGCCCTCGGATGCCAGGCTAACCCGATGATCATCCGAGGCCTAACCCTCGGATGCCTGGCTTAGCGCCGGAAGAATTTTCCTGAGGCCTAACCCTCGGATGCCTGGCTTAGCGCCGGAAGAATTTCCTGAGGCCTAACCCTCGGATGCCTGGCTTAGCGCCGGAAGAATTTCTGAGGCCTAACCCTCGGATGCCTGGCTTAGCGCCGGAAGAATTTCCTGAGGCCTAACCCTCGGATGCCTGGCTTAGCGCCGGAAGAATTTCCTGAGGCCTAACCCTCGGATGCCTGGCTTAGCGCCGGAAGAATTTCCTGAGGCCTAACCCTCGGATGCCTGGCTTAGCGCCGGAAGGATTTCCTGAGGCCTAACCCTCGGATGCCTGGCTTAGTGCCGGAAGGATTTTCTGAGGCCTAACCCTCGGATGTCTGGCTTAGCGCCGGAAGAATTTCCTGAGGCCTAACCCTCGGATGCCTGGCTTAGCGCCGGAAGGATTTCCTGAGGCCTAACCTCGGATGCCTGGCTTAGTGCCGGAAGAATTCCTGAGGCCTAACCCTCGGATGTCTGGCTTAGCGCCGGAAGAATTCCTGAGGCCTAACCCTCGGATGCCTGGCTTAGCGCCGGAAGGAATTTCCTGAGGCCTAACCCTCGGATGCCTGGCTTAGCGCCGGAAGAATTCCCTGAGGCCTAACCCTCAGATACCTGGCCTAGCGCCAGAAGAATTTCAAGAGTCGGGAGTCAGCGAGACGCTACCAAGAGTTAAAAAGAAGAAGGACGAAAGTGAAATGAAGAAACTCTATTTGCATTAACTTTCATTGTTTCAGGGCCGAGACCCATACAACTTGGCAAAACGCCAACACACAAAGAAAAGAACAAAAATACAGAAGGTCAGCTTGGAGGAACCCCCGGGTCGGGAACGCCGGGCACGTCCGCAGGGGGTAGGGAGCGGTTGGAGAATCAGCAGGCAATGGCGCCGGAGAGGAGTCTAGAAGAGAGATCCCACTCAGGTCAATTTCGGGGTACTTAGCCGACACCCTTGTCAGGCCTTCCTCGAAGCCTAAGATAAAGGAGTCGGACCCCGCGTCCGACATGTCACGGACGAACTCGTCAGACTGACGATAGGCCTGTGCCGCCTCCGACATATCACGGGTGAACTCGGCGGACTGACGATAGGCCTGTACCGCCAGACGCCCGATTTCCGCGCTCTTCTCGGCCAGCGCCGCCTCTGCTCGCTCCGTAATCTGAGCTTTTGCCTCCATGACCTTCGCCACAATCCGGTCGTCCGCCTCGGAGGAGACCCTCAGCAGATCAGCCCGAGCCTCCTTGTGCTTCGCCTCGGCAGCAATGCGAGCAGCCTCGGCCTCCTCCAAGCGCGAACGAAGCTCCTGGTCGCTCGCGCGGGACTCCTCCAAGACCGACTCCAATTCGCCCAGCTTGGCTTCAAGAGACCGGGTTCGGTTGCGGGCGTTGTCGGCTGACTGCCGGGCCTTCTCCCACCTCTCCCGGAAGTCGGCAGCCTTCCGGGACTGCTTTTCGGCCCGCTCCTCCGCCTTCTTGATCTCGCCCTCGAGACCCGAGGCAACCTTGAGTTGCTCCTGAGCCTCCAACAGTTGCTTCTCGAGGGTGACGAAGCCGAGTGCCCGCTCTTCGGCCACCTGGAGCCTCATCTCGAGGTCCCTGGTCGTCCTCCCCGCCGCAGCCTGACCTCCCTCCTCTACTGCCTTCAGTTGGCTCTCGGCCCTCGCCAGAAGCCTCGCCTGTTCCTCGTAGCACTCCTCCAGGCGGATCATGTACTGGGCGAGCTAAGAGATAGGAAAAACGAGGGCGTCAGGCGGGGATCAACAGAGCCTATAAATGATGAAAGCGACCAAAAGAACACTCACCGACATGAGACAGACGCAGCTGGCAGCCCCGACGTCAGGGATCCTCATCTGCCGGACCTGCCTACGGTCCTTCTCCAGCAGCACCGTCTCGATGAGGTTTCGGGCGCCGGCGAAAGTGAAGGCCGACCCCGACTTCGCCCCGGAGCCGGACGGTGGTTCTACAGCCTTACCCTTACCCATCGCTTGGGAAAGAGTCATGCTGACCGTGCTCGGGGCGGGGGCCGCTCCAGGAATTGACAGGGTCCCGCTTGGCCGGGGCCTCGGCGCGCCCCTCCTTCTCGTGTCATCCGAAGCCGACCGAGTCGAAGGCCGGGTTGGGGACCGATCGCGTCCAACCCGGCCGTCTCGGGCACGCTCGGATGACACCTCCGGAATAACGATAGTCTCATCACCGGAGGGCTGATACAGCGCCAACTGTCGGTCCGAGCCCGCGGCGTCCCCCTGATCGGTGGGTCCGGACCCGTCTGTCGGCGTGGGAGTCGCCTGCTGGCGGGACTTCTTCGCCGGTGGGACCCCGCTCGGAGGAGTCCGTTTCTTCCTCCGGACCGCTTCCAGTAGGGACGTCCTACCAA
Source organism: Phoenix dactylifera (assembly GCF_009389715.1). Taxonomy (NCBI): domain Eukaryota; kingdom Viridiplantae; phylum Streptophyta; class Magnoliopsida; order Arecales; family Arecaceae; genus Phoenix; species Phoenix dactylifera. Next base: position 18,167,496 of record NC_052405.1, read on the forward strand.
CAGCCATCGCCTTGTCCGACCGCATGACGTCGTCGATTTCTGCAAAAAGGACGAGATGGTCGGAGACTGAGAAGCTGATGGAAAGAAGAAACGAAAGAGGAGAAAAAAGCTAAAAAAGAAGTGGTGGCGGGCTCACGGTCAGCGGGGACCGAGCTCAGGCCGACGTTCACCAAGGTGTCCTCAGAAATAAGGCGAGACACCGGGGGGAGCCGGCCCTCGGCAACCAACCCCTTCAAGACGGCGACGCCATCGGATTCCTCCCTCGACAACCTCGATAGGCCGATCGGGAACTTCATCGGCGTCTCCCAGGTGGCCCTGATTCCCCAAGAGGGATCTACGTCAATGAAAAAGAAACGCTCCTTCCAGCCGTGAATGGAGGAAGGAGCCTCCTTGACGAGGCCGCACCCTCGCCGCGCCGCAAAGCACCACCACCCTCTGTCCTGGGGGTGGCCATTCAGGCCGTAGCATTCCCAAAAGACATTCAGGGTGGCGGGAACCTCGTGCATGCGGCAGAGAACCTGGAAGGCCGTCAGGGCGCGCCATGAGTTCGGCACCAGTTGCGTCGGCGCCACTCTTAAACCCCGAAGCACCTGCACAACTAAGTCCGAGGGGGGAAAGCGGAACCCGACCTGAAGAATGCCCTCATTGATGGCAACCTTCCCTGGAGGAGGATGGGACATCCTCTCCTCAGGCCCCGGGAGCGTAACATTGCAGGCCTCGGGAAGGTGGTATCGAGCCACGAACCTATCTAGGTCTTCGGCGACCAGCTCCGACTTAATGCGGTCTGCTCTCACTTCGCCCATCCCTAATGGCCAGTGAATCTACGGTCAGGACGGGGTCAAGAAGGGGGAAAGGACCGGAACAACTGGAGTACACTAATACAAAAGGAGAAAGTATGGAGAGCCTTAAATTGAAGAATGGGGCAACTCACCGGAAGAGAAGGAAGAACGGCTCCGAGAGCGTCAAAGTAGGAGCAAGCGAACAGTCCGACGGCAATGACGGCAGCGCAAAGGAGAAACTCGAAGATGTCTGTAAAGAGAAAGGCGGACGGAGGAGGGCCCCCGGTTAAATAGGCGGAAAGGTGGGTGACGCCAGAGGACGCCTGGCTGCCAGAGGGTCGCTCGCGCCCCAAAGGCGAATCGACGCCATTAAGGAAGGATGTCCACCGAAATCCTCAGACTGCCAGGTCAGCAACAACCGCCATACGCCATAAAGAAGGCGGGGAGCTCGAAGCGCGCGCGCCTCTCCGAGGGATGGCGGCAATCTCGAAGCATCACTCCCTTCACCCGTTTCCCTTCTGGTTCCGGGCTCGGAAGTGGGGGGCTACTGTTACGGGGGAACTTAGCCACCATGCCCCACGTGACCGGCACGCGCGCCCAGGAAGACTACGGCAGCCCCTTGATCCAGCAATCCGACCCCGAGTCGGACATCTTCGGCTCCGCAGCCCGACCCCGAGTCGGCAGCCCCTTGATCCAGCAATCCAACCCCGAGTCGGACATCTTCGGCTCCGCAGCCCGACCCCGAGTCGGCTGCCCCTTGATCCAGCAATCCGACCCCGAGTCGGACATCTTCGTCTCCGCAGCCCGACCCCGAGTCGGACATCTCTCGACAACGACAGGCTATTCCCCAGAGGCACGCCGCAGCCTCCTGCTCCACTACTCCCTGCAACGGTTGTATCTGGCGCTGCTCCACGATCCCCTGTAACAGCCGTACAAGGCGGAGCTCCACTACGCCCTGTCATGGCCGTACCCAGCGCTGCCCCACGACGCCCTGTAACGGCCGTGTCAGTGGCAGCTCCATCGTGCCCCACGATGACAAACCCCCCTGAAAGACCCCCCAGCCTGGTATATATGCGGCTGGGGGGAGGAGGGGGGGTAAGCGAGAACTTCCAGAGCATTCCCTTACTTGCTACTATTATCTCTCCTTCTCCTCCAATCTCCTCTGACTTGATCGTCGGAGGGCCCCCACTGCCCCAGTGGTGGTGCGAGGCTTGCTTGCAGGTTTCCCGGTGGAAGGTAGAGCGCAATCAACACCAACCAAGGCAACCCAAACGGAACCCCGTTCACACCGCTGTGCCAATCGTTCTCGGTTTGGACCACCAGCAACAATATCAAATTGTAGGATTTGGATCATCTTTTGCAGAATTTTATATAAAAATTCAATGTTTGTACAAATCAATTAGAAAATTGCATTTGATTCTTACAGAGACTCTCTTTAAAAGGTTGTTGACAGACAAGTCATGCGATTCAATGGAGTTGGTTGTCATAAACTGAACAACTACAAATTTTGACTTCTTATTATTGATTTCATGACATATTCTCCATTATGCTTAAATGTCATTAGACAATGACTTAATTGCAAAAATTGATCATGACACATGTTTCTGGGATCCCACTTGTCTAGCTTTGTATGGATATGCTGACACCATGAACAAGATTTTTTCCATTTTTGGAGAATGATCTTCTATTTAAATAATAATTACAACAACAAAGTCTCATTCCAACTATTTATGTCCAACATTAGGAATCCTTATGTACTTTTAATTTTAATTAAGGGGATAACATCTTCCATTGTCATCTTTTTCAAACCCTTCATCAGAATATCTGCTCATGCCATTCTAGCCTCCCCCTCTCCTTGCTTTAAACTTTTAACACAAATCTGAGCTGCCCTCTTATTGCCCTTCCCAAAATCTTTCTTGTGCATGCATATACTATATCTGTCATACTTTTCACTAGTATATTTTCAGCTAGTGCAACTTCTATTATTCCATCTACTTTCTTTTTCCAAAGTCTGAACCTTTTGTTGTTTTTCCTAACCAAGAGTCGCCGTCTCGATACCCGACCCTATGCCGGTGCCACACTAGCACAGTATCGGTACGGTATGATATGAGCTTTTTTTGGCATACCGAGTGTCGGTACGCTACTCGTATTGGATACTGGTACCGAAACGGTATGGTACTTCCTGTACGTTCCTGTGATAACCGCCCCACTCCTAAGAGAAACGGAGGGGGGCATTACACCGTCGTGCAGACGTTCGTAACGCCTGATGGTGGGCGGTTACAACCGTCCGCCTCCCCCAGTGATCAAGGCTACAAGAAGCCTCGATCAGCTAGACGGTTCGCCATCCTTTTGTTCTCCTCCATTACCTCTCTCTCACACAACTCCCTCCGGTGGACAGGATCTGGAGTTAGGCCGGCGCCGCCGGAGCTGAAGGCCGTATCGCCGGAGTAGGAGACGAACGATCCCCTTCCGGTAATGCCCTTCTTCATATTTTATTCTCGGTAGATCTAGATTAGTGATTAGATCAAAAGGGGAAAAAAAAGGGAGACGGGCGTCGGCTGCGGTGGCCGCAAGCTACGTTGGCTGCAAGCCGCGGCGGCAAGGGAGGCTGCAAGCTGCGGGGCCGCAGGGCCGGCCGGTGCCGCTAACCGGCCGGGGAGCGCCACCGGGGCCCCGCGGCTAGGGCCCTTGCCGAGTACGATCTCCCCTTCACGGGAGAAGGAAGGGGGAGGAGGAAAAAAAAACAAACAAGACAAAACTTACTGGTGGTTGATCCGCAGCCGCAACCGCGGGCGCCGGCCTCGGCCGCAGGTCGCAGGCCGTGGGTTGCCGGCCGCGGGACGCCGACGCGGTCGCAGGCCACTGATGTGCCCCCGAGCACGACCACGGGTGTGGCCGTGGGTGCCGCAGGCTGGCCGCCGGGCGCCATTGGCCGCTGCCCGTTCCTCCCGAGCTCGCCCTCCTCCCTCCACGGGAGAAGAAATGAGAAGAAAGGGGGAAGGAGGAGTTGGGAGAAGAGAAGAAAAGAAAAAAAAGAAAGAAAGGGAGAAGAACCTTCGGGAAGGAAGAAGGAAGAAAAAAAAAAAAGAAAAAAAAAAGAAAAAGAAAAGAAAAGAAAAGGAAAAAAAAAGAAAAAGAAAAAAGAGAGAGACCCTTAACAGGTTGGATCCGAGTTCGGGTCCGAACCTGTTCGGCCTAATAAAAGAAAAGAAAAATGGGTTTAGCCAAATTTGACTAAAACCAAGCCCAATCAGATTGAACTAAGTTCGGACGAACCGAAACTATAAATTGGGTTAGATCCGAACCAAATTAAACCCAATTAAGTTAGGTCCGAACCCAATTAAGCTGAGTTAGTCTCAGCAAACCCAAATTGAATATGAATCAAGTCCAATTCAAAACCAGTTTAACTAAATTGAGACCAAATTGACTTCGGGCTGACCCTGACTCAAGCTTAAATGAGCCACATTGATTCTGGACCAAAATTAAACCTAATTGGACTTGAAATTGAGCCCAATAACCTAATCAAAAGACCAAATTGACCCGATAGGGCTAGACCCAATCAGGAACCGAGCCCAGTTCTTTAATTAAAGACCCAATTGACCTACGTGGATCCAATCTGGTTCTAAATCGAGGCCAAGGGCTCTAAATTAAGTAAATTGGACTTGAGATCCAAGCAAGTAAATTCATGTTATGATAAATTAGAAAATTTTGAAATAAATAGAGAATAATGTGACCCCTATGTGATTTATTTAGGTGATCAAGGATTTGTCATCCGGACGTAAGAAATTGGAAAGCAAATTGCTGTAAGTAACCTTGGCACTGATCTTAAAGTTTTTAAATTACTGTTTATTTACAATTATGAAAATGTATTGGTTATGATATATTTTTCTCAAAATTAGGATCAAGTATATGATTGCATGTGATTCATGAATTTGATTAAAGAGCATCCTTCATGAATATTTGATGGTGTATGAGTTATGAAATTATGATTATGTTAGACTGCATGAAAAATGATATTTGAGACATGTTTATGCATTTTAAATTATATGATGCCATTTATCATTTTCCAACCTATTTATGATGATTATGATGTATAAAAGAAAAAGAATATGATTTATGAACTCTCAGATAGCTATGACCATCTCTAGAAATAGAGGTTAGTCGACACCTTGGAGCTAGCATCCAAAGAATAACAGGCCCTCTGCCCACGGGTTAAAGTTGGTAACGAATAACAGAATTAGTCGACTAAGATTAACAGGCCCTGTTACGGGATTATAGTGACCATAGCAGTACATTCATCTGAGAGTATGTTTTATAAAGTATGGATAAATGGCAATATTTCTATATGACTTGCATTATCATGATTATGAACTTTCATGGATGGAACATGTATTGCTTTATGACCTGATTTGTGTATGTCATCTATAAAATGTTTTATTTTACTACAACTGTTGGCTTTTTAATCACTGCATTGGCATAATTGTACTTGATCCAATAAGATAGTACGTGGTTACTTACTGAGCTGTGTAGCTCATATCTTTTTATCTATTTTTTTTTACAGATGAATAAGACTACTAGGAGCAGGGAGCTTGGTGTTATTCAAGGTTGGGGTAACTGAAAATATTATGTAATAATCAAATTTTAGAAGCTCTGTACTGTTCCAACTTCATGAATAATGTTATGACATTAGTAAATGAAACTATTTATTTTTGTTATGAAATTTTAAGTGGCTTCGTGTTATTGTGTGCATAAGATTGTAATAGCACGGTCGTGTCATGATCCGGATTTGGGGCGTGACATTGAGTGGTATCAGAGCCGAGGACGACTCTTGTCCGATGGTGGAAAGGGTGTGAGGCCCAATAGTCCTACATCGGAAAGACTCGTTCCAGATCCTGGGTATATGAGGCGGGTGTCTCCTAATCCTGCAGACGCGTTTTGTGAGAAAAACAAAATCGGAGAGGGGTGAAGGACGCTTGCGTGAAGCCCCGGAACCGGACAATATCTGGCAGGGGAGCCCCGCGGTCCCTCCTCATGTGGTCCCCAATGGGCACTAGGTGCCTCACGTGCTCTGCGCAGGCGGAGGCGTAACATTTAGTGGTATCAGAGCAATAGGTTTAATCAAGAGTAAAAAAAAAAAACTCTAAGTTTTAGTAAGGAAAATGGGCAGTTAAGTCTCGTTCAATTAAATTCGGCATATTCAAAAGAAAGAAAATTAGTTAATTGAATTATGCTAATATTTTTGATAGGTGAAAATGAAGAACAGAGAGGAGGAAGTCTTGGCAAATATTGCAGCTCGGAGGAGAGGAGCAAGAGGGAGAGGACATGCCAGGCAGCTAGCTGAGCAAACTCCTAACCCAGCTGCCACCCAGGCCGATTTTGCCGGAGCAAGTTAGGTATGACTCAGCTCCTTCAGATGCAGCAGGAGATGCAACAACAGATGCAGCAGCAGGTGCAGCAGCAGATGCAGATGCAGCAGCAGGTGCAGACCACTGCCCGACCTGCACAGTCCATTGAGTCCTACTATGAGCGATTCCGTAGGCTCAACCCACCTATGTTTGATGGTGGAGCTGACCCTCTGGTTGCTGACACCTGGATTCGGGAGGTAGAGAAGATGTTCAAAGCCTTGCAATATCCCGAAGAAGTGAAGGTTAGATTGGCTATCCCTAAGCTGAAAGGGAATGCAGAGTTCTGGTGGACGGCCATTGAAGCTACACTCAAGGATGAGGACGAGCTACCGATATGGGTGGAATTCAAGAAGATGTTTTATGACCAGTATTTTCCTAAGTTAGTCAGAATATCTAAAGAAAACGAATTTTTATCTCCGAGGCAGACAGATGATATGACTGTGCTAGAATATGCCAACAAATTTACTGAGCTGGGTCGGTTCTGCCCTCAGATGATAGAGATTGAGAGAAGCAAGGCTAATAGATTTGAGCAGGGCTTGAGGGACGAAATTCGATCCCGATTGCCAGTTCTGATTTTTACCAGCTACGGAGAGGCCCTGGAGAGAGCACTGAAGGTAGAAATAGATCTGAAGAAATCAGGGAAGGAAAGAGGTGAGCAGAAAAGGCCCGAGACGTCAAGGAATCTGATGAACTGGCCAAGAAACTTTGAAGGCCCTCCTAACAAGAAGAAGAAATTTAAGGCTTGTTATTACTGTGACTAAATGCATTCTGGTCCTTGCTTGAAAAGGATGGCGAATCGTCTAGCCGATCGAGGCTTCTTGTAGCCTCGATCACTGGGGGAGGCAGACGGTTGTTACCGCCCACATTAGGCGTTACGAACGCCTACACGATGGTGTAATGGCCCCCCCTCTGTTTCTCTTGGGAGTGGGGCGGTTATCACATTCTCCCCTCCTTATTAGAATTTCGTCCTCGAAATTTACATACCTGCATTGTTAAAGAGTTGTGGATGTCTCGCTCGCATATCCTCCTCAAGTTCCCATGTGGCCTCTCTCTCCGAATGGTTGCTCCACTGAACTTTCAGATAGGGATGATACGTCGCCTCAGGACCTGCTCCTTATGATCAATGATGCGTAAAGGATACTCTTCATAAGTTAGGTCTCTATCAATCTGCAGGGGCTCGTGCTGTACTCTATGGCTGGGATCAGGAATGTATCTCCGTAGAAGGAAAACGTGAAAGACATTATGCACACTGGATAACTCTGGTGGCAAAGCCAGTCTGCAAGCAACCTCCCTTACTCTAGCAAGAATCTCAAAGGGGCCAATGTAGCAAGGACTTAGCTTACTATGTCTTCCAAATCTTGTAACACCTTTCGAGGGTGAAACTTTTAAGAATTCAAAGTCTCCCTCTTGAAATTTTACTTCTCTTCTTTTCTTATCTGCCCAGCTTTTCTGTCTATCTTGAGCTGCCTTGAGCCTTTCTCTGATCAGTAGGATCTTCTCTCTGGCACTCCGAACTAATTCAGGGCCCCACATCTTCTTCTCTCCAACATCATCCCAATGTAAAGGAGACTGACATTTTCGTCTATACATGGCTTCATAAGGTGCCATCTGGATGCTAGAATGATAACTATTATTGTAAGCAAACTCCATTAATGATATATGATCATCCCAGCAACCTTCCAGATTAACAGTGCATGTTCGCAGCATATCCCCCAGGGTCTGAATTGTCCTCTCTAACTAACCATCAGTCTGAGGGTGATAAGCAGTGTTGAGTCTCAGATCAGTGCCCATAGCAGTCTGTAAGCTTTTCTAAAATCTAGATACGAAACGGGGGTCCCGATCAGATACAATACTTATCGGTACCCTATGTAGGTGCACAATATCATCAATATACCTCCGAGCCAGCCTATCAAGTGAAGTGCCAACCCTAAAGGGTAAAAAGTGAGCTGACTTCGTGAGGCGATCAACAATCACCCACACTGCATTATTCTTCCTTACTATCCTCGGAAGAATTCTAACAATGCAGGTATATAAATTTCGAGGACGAAATTCTAATAAGAAGGGGAGAATGTGATAACCGCCCCACTCCCAAGAAAAACAGAGGGGGGGCCATTACACCGTCGTGCAAGCGTTCGTAACGCCTGATGGTGGGCGGTTACAACCGTCCGCCTCCCCCAGTGATCGAGGCTACAAGAAGCCTCAATTGGCTAGACGGTTCGCCATCCTTTTGTTCTCCTCCATTACCTCTCTCTCACACAACTCCCCCCCGGTGGACAGGATCTGGAGTTAGGCCAGCGCCGCCGGAGCTGAAGGCCGTATCGCCGGAGTAAGAGACGAACGATCCCCTTCAGGTAACGCCCTTCTTCATATTTTATTCTTGGTAGATCTAGATTAATGATTAGATCAAAAGGGAAAAAAAAAGGGAGACGCACGTCGACTGCGGTGGCTGCGAGCTACGTCGGCTGCAAGCCGCGGCAGCAAGGAAGGCTGCAAGCTGCGGGGCCGCAGGGCCGGCCGGTGCCGCTGACCGGCCGGGGAGCGCCACCGGCCGTGGCTAGGGCCCTTGCCGAGTACGATCTCCCCTTCACGGGAGAAGGAAGGGGGAGGAGGAAAAAAAACTAACAATACAAAACTTACCGGTGGTTGATCCACAGCCGCAACCGTGGGCGCCGGCCTCGGCCGCAGGTCGCAGGCCGTGGGTTGCCGACAGCGGGATGCCGATGCGGCCGCAGGCCGCCGATGCGCCCCCGAGCACGACCACGGGCACGGCCGCGGGTGTGGCCGTGGGCGCCGCAGGTCGGCCGTCGGACGCCATTGGCCGCTGCCCGTTCCTCCCGAGCTCGCCCTCCTCCCTCCACGGGAGAAGAAATGAGAAGAAAGGGGGAAGGAGGAGTCGGGAGAAGAGAAGAGGAAGAGAAGAAAAGAAAAAAAAAAAGGGAGAAGAACCTTCGGGAAGGAAGAAGGAAGAAAAGAAAAAGAAGAAAAGAAAAGAAAAAGAAAAGAAAAGAAAAAAAAAGAAAAAAAGAAAAAAGAGAGAGACCCTTAATGGGTCCGACCTACCGGGTCGGATCCGAGTTCGAGTCCGAACCGGTTAGGCCCAAATAAAAGAAAAGAAAAATGGGTTTAGCCAAATTTGACTAAAACCGAGCCCAATCAGATTAAACTAAGTCCGGACGAACCCAAACTATGAATTGGGTTAGATCCGAACCAAATTAAGCCCAATTGAATTGGATCCGAACCCAATTAAGCTGAGTTAGTCTCAGCAGACCCAAATTGAATATGAATCAAGCCCAATTCAAAACCAGTTTAACTAAATTGAGACCAAATTGACTTCGGGCTGACCCTGACTCAAGCCTAAATGAGCCACATTGACCCTGGACCAAAATTAAAAATAATTGGACTTGAAATTGAGCCCAATAACCTAATCAGAAGACCAAATTGACCCGATAGGGCTAGACCCAATCAGGAACCGAGCCCAATTCTTTAATTAAAGACCCAATTGACCTACGTGAACCCAATCTGGTTCTAAATCGAGGCCAAGGGCTCTAAATTAAGTAAATTGGACTTGAGATCCAAGCAAGTAAATTCATGTTATGATAAATTAGAAAATTTTGAAATAAATAGAGAATAATGTGACCCCTATGTGATTTATTTAGGTGATCAAGGATTTGTCACCCGGACGTAAGAAATTGGGGATTTTTAAGTGAAGTCGGCAACCGATTTGCCGACTTCACTTAAAATTCCTAAATTAAAAAATGCGGCCGCGGCCGCGGCCTCCGCAGCGCCCCCGCGGGTTCCCCTGTCCCCCGCCGGGCTCCGCCGCCCCCCACCGGCCTCCGACGCCCCTCCGCGGCTCTCCGATGGCGGCCAAAAGTGGGCTCCCTCCCTCTCTTCCCCGCGCTCTCTCTTTTTCTCCTCGTCTTCTTCGTCTCCGGTAAGGAACCGGCCTGTACCGGTTTCAACGGCTCCGGCGTACCGGTAGCTGGCCGGACCGGTTTGTACCGGCCTGTACGGGCCGGTTCGGCATACGCTGCGGCATACCATACTTCTAACATATGTCCTAGTATTCTGCTCTGTACTCTTGATGTGCGTTCTGCTCTAGTATTAGGTCAAAAAGAATTTAAATATCAAAATATCAGAGAATATTAAAAAATTAAAGAAGAATAAAAGTAGTCAGGAAGATGATTATTATATTAAAACATGATGAATTCTGTGGGACCTTTGGGTATACCATTTTCACTAGTTACATACTGAATCAGTTAAAAATTATAATTTTTTCACTAGGAAAGGTAAAATTCATGTTCTGCATCATTTTATGGTATAATACATCATTTATTATTTAGTGACAATTGAACACATGGCACTATTAATACTTATGAAGCTTATGTTCTGAGATTGCCAGATCTTTCAATAAATATATTTTTCTGACGTTCTTTTAGACCCATTATCAAATACTTCACATTTGTCTTAGAATTTGCAAATTTCGAGTTTACATTCGACAAAATGCTCATCACCTGTCAGAATTAAACAAAGGAATAAATGGTCAAAGAGCTCCACAATTTTCCACTTATATGATAAATTTGTTCCTACAAGTCACTTTTCTGTGAAACTTCGGAGTTGACCCTGGATTCAGACTGGTTCAAGTCAAAAACAAAATGTTTTGGTTTTGGTTTTTAAGTTAGTTTCTGCCAGAACTTCAAACCATTATACCAATCCACACAGAAGTGCAATTTTTACCATGTCAGAAAATTCTTTTCAATAAATATCATCCCATGGCCCTTAGGCACGTCTACTTGGTGTGTCATGCTAATTCTACCAGAAATGTTGACTACAATGTGTCTTCTTCTGTATGGCATGCTCAAGAAACCGAAAACAATTGAAATAGGGTATCTCTTGGCCATATTTTTTGTCTATGCGCTTATTATCATACCTTACAACAACTTATTTTGGCATGGTAATATATTGACTATCAGTTTAAACAAGATCTTATCTCCATGACAATGGATTACAATCTATATATCTCCAGAACGGTATGTCTTTGAGAACCTTATCTATAACATGTACCACTCACTTTGATAGTTCGAAGTCATTTGCAAAGACAAGTCTGAATAGTGTTTGCAATTGTTTGTTTCTGCCATGATGGGCGGTTTTGTTGGTGTGCATTTAGGATCATGTTTTCTTAGTTCACGTTAAGACAAAATAAACAAAGTTGTATAATGTTCTTTAAGCAATGGCTTTTGGCATTGACCTCAGATGTGAGCATCACTGTTGGACGCATGCAAAGCATTTACATATCTGAAAACTATGGTAGACTTAATACGTTGACTTTGAAAATTACGGGTGAATGGTGACTATCTATTTTAAAAATGTGAAATTAACTAAGTGTTGTATATGAACCTTGTATATATAAAGTTATTGTTGCTTGCTTCCATGAAACAACAAAGCAAATGTAGGAGCATGATTATGTGTGGCGGCTATTCCATATATATTCTTTTTTAGATGGAACCTCCATACCAGCTCAGACAAATTTAAATTCTTTTTTAAAATATTTTTGATATCATGCTGACTAAAAGTATGTTTTGGAGCTGGTTGTAGACAACAATATATTAGTTTGACTGCTCATAACTCTGTTTGCAATATACTTTGAAGTCCTATTATGTTGCTCCTAGCTTATCTGCAGTGAGTTTACTTTCTTAATTTCAATCAGGTTGCTTTTAAAACTTTGATTGTTATACATCGTGCTTTGAGAGAAGTCGATCCCTCATTCTGAGAAGAGCTCATCAACTGTACTAGGAGCAGAGGTCATATGCTAAACCTATCACATTTCAAGGATTATTCGAGTCTAAATGGTACTGTATCTTGTACTCTGTAAAATTTTATGCTTAAAAATTTATTTGTCCTCTCATTCAAAAGCTGATAATGCCATCATTTTTTTCCATCTATTGCACCATATCCCTCTCAATTGTTTTTTGAGCGAGAAGATTACGTAATTGGACAGTGCAGGATCCATTATTTAATAATTAGTTAATTACAAATAGCATTGTCTTGTAGAGGAAAAACAAACTGTTCCTGATGTATATATATTTTTCCGTTTATATTTTGCTCTCAAGCATGGGATTATTCTGCTTGGATTCGAACATATGCTTTGTATCTAGAGGAGCGGTTAGAGTGCTTTCGCATGTTGAAATATGATGTCGAGGAAGAACGCTCCGTAAGTGGCTCGAACTTTGGATTCAAATTTCTTCCACATGGAATTGTTTTTGCTTGAATTGTCGTTTTATGCAGGCATATACGTTCGCTATTATTTTCCTTATTGGTTCTTTTTTTTCTTGGAAAAGGGAAATATTGACATTTTTTCCCTTAAGCATCATAATGACTGGATAAATGACATGCATTCCTGGAGAATGTAGGTTAGATCTGATTGGATGCTGTTCTATGAGACCTTGGAGAAATTCTCAACGACTAAATGGAAATTCCAGAAATCAAATCTTGATGTTAAAGCTATTTTTATTTTTGTTGTAATTTAGGTTCAGCTTCTTGCTTTTTATGGTATATATTTGTCCTGGCATGCAAAGTGCAATATAAAATCCTCATCACTAGGATAGTCCATGTAATGGGAAATAATAATATGTTAGTAAGTCCAGTTTTGAGCTCAACTTACCATGAATTGATGCCTCATCAACAGAGAACTCTAGAACTTGACACTGTTGACTAGCTTGAACAATTACCTGCTCTGCAACAGCTTCTTTTCCTTCTGCTCAGTTGCCAGGTAATACAGTTGAAGGTGGCTTGTGATTACTTTTGATCTCGTGCATCTCTTCAATCTCCCTATTTCATTCTTTCTCCAATAAATTATGCATTTCTGTAAATCCAGATGTTCAGCTCCTCTGTAATACCTTTCTCTTATTTTTGTAAAACATTTACTTCTTCCTGCCTTTTCAGCCTGAGGTATCAGCTGCATACAATAGTATGATCAGATATGCACTTTCAATCGTAAGTAGCAAATAGATGCATAATGTTTTTCTGGTTTAGTTTACTTTTAAGCTTTGACATGTCTCTAATATAACTCTTTGTTCACATTGCTGGCGAAGTCTTAAGATATACAGTGCAATTAATGAAGGGACTCTAAATTTGGTTGACAAGGTAGGTTACTGCTCTCGTATAATGCACTTGTTCTTTATGAATATGCATACTAATAGTGCTTCTGTGACAGTTCTTTGAGATGCCACGTCATGATGCCATCAGGGCACTTGAAATTTATCGGAAGGCAAGGCATCAGGTACATGTCAATTTTCAGCTCTTATATATTTTGATTTAACTGTGATTGCTGATGTAATTTTTACCATAAAAACATTCTTCTCTTTATCATCTGAAAATACTCTCCATCTGGCTGTAGGCCGAGAGGCTGTCTGAGTTCTATGAGATCTGTAAGGCTCTTGATGTGGGACGAAAGAAAAATTTTATCAAAATTGAACGGGTTAGTTTCTTTTTTAACACCAAATTGGTGTATTTCTATCCTTTTTTTTGAAATGTTAATGCATAATAGTTCTAGAGATTTTTGTCCTCTTCTAACATGATGGTGCTCTTCCCTTTTGTTTTGGCTTATCCATCTGCAGCCACCTGCCTCATTTATTGCAGCAATGGAAGAGTATGTGAAGGGTGCTCCATGCACTTTACCTCCTAATTGGAATATGGTATATATGTTAACTGCTTCATTTCTTATTCATTCTAGAAGAATGTAGATGTTGGCAGAAAGTTCTCTGGCTTGCTTATCATGAGGTTAGGAGTTTTAGTGAAACTTGTTTATTATTATTTTATGTGTCTGCTTGAACTGGTGAGTATTGCTTTGATTCTGATTCTCTGTTACATTGGGTTTAATTAATGCAAAGCATTTGTCTTAAATGCTTCAATATTTAGTGCAAGCTTATCTTCTGATGCAATTTAGTCATGTTCCCCGCTTTAAGGTTTACTTATTTTGGAATCTTTTACTTAAATAAGGTTTCTGGCGCGCCCAAGGAGATGATGTTCATATTGTTTTCTATTTCTTTTTGGGTCTAAATCATTTAGATTGCTCCATGTTTAGATATGCAGAGAAGTTATGGATTTTGCTTCTTGAATTTGTTGGGAATTATAAATGCTGTATGCAACAACTTGGGAATGCTTCTATTCTAGTTGGACATTATAGGTGCTTCATAAGTATGATGCATTTTATCAATTGCTTTTAGTTTTTAAGGGCGGTAATTTTTCCTTGATACTCTTCCTGTATGGGCATATAATGATTCAGATATCTTCATCAGGTAGGCAGTGACAGAGAAATACCTCCTAAAGCCCTGTTGGCCATTGAGCACAACAAATTGAAAGATGATCATGAAAAGTCTGTGCCAATACCAGCACCAGCCCCTGCAACACCTGAACCTCCTGCAGCTGAGATTACCGAAGCTCAAATAACTGATATCTTGGTAAGAAGTTAAATATCCAATGCACTTGTGTAAGCTGATGGCTAAAATTATTGTTTTATCTGGTTTGGATCCATGCTGTCAGATACAGGATTTGGATGATTTCGCCCAGGATGCAATAAAATTGGAAGAGAAAAACATCCTAGAACTTGCAATCATTGGTGATGGTAGGTTAAAATGATATTTAGTAATTAAATTATCTGTAAATGGATGATCCTCATTTTTTGCTGATTTTTTTTTTCTGTTTATGCCAGATAATCCATTAAAAGTACAAATACTTCTAATCTTACAAGTGAGACTACTGGATGGGAGCTTGCACTTGTTGGTGCTCCAAGTTCCAATAATTTCAGAGCGTAAACTGGTAAAGCTATATTCACATCAGAAAATTAGCCAAAGCATATGTTGTTATATCTCTACATCTATAGCACTATTCTCTTTCGAAATCTGTGGATTGGGTCGGTCACCCCAGATATGTATAAATCATTGACTTTGCTTTGCTTGATAAGGGTGCTGCCTTGTTTACCTTGGATAGTTGTCAACAGATCCCTTCGAATGTATTTTCGTATTTGCCTTGTTCTGTTACATTCCAATTCATCCGATTATTTTCTTCATATAACAGGCTGGTGGGCTAGACAAGTTGACCCTGGACAGTTTATATGACAATGCAATTGCAAGAAGAACAGATCCTGGTGGGAGCTACATGGGTTCAGATGGCGATGAATTCCTTTGAGGCAGTTCAATACACCCAAGATCCTTTATATGCCTCCACCACTATAGCATCACCTGCCAGTGTGCAGATGGCCGCAATGGCCCAGCAACAAGCATACATGATGCAACAGCAGCAGCAACCATTGGGACAGGATGGCACCAATCCCTTTAGCAACCTATTTGCAGCACCAACTGTTCCATCTTATCCTCCCCATAATCCATACACAGGCCACATGTAAGGTGGACTAGGGTTTGGAATTACAAGAAGAGTCTGATGCTCAATAGTGAAGAAAGAGAACTCAGTAGACTCAAAGATGTGAATAAGCAGGCAGTATTTGTTTGGTCATCTACTCATTCTTCATATTTTTCCATCAAATCAAGGTCTCTTTTTTTTGTGTATCCTCCCAACAGCTGCAAATTGAAAGCAGAACTGTATCATACAACCTAATAGTTGATTCCTTGTAGGGTTATAGACTTTGGTATTCTGAGCTGTGCATGGAGTTCACTACTTTAAGAATGGAAGACACAAAATAGGTTCTTAGAGAAGGATTATAAAAGTTAAAGAACTGAGGTTTGACATGCCTCAATTCAACTAATTTTTAATTCCAAATTAGTTGGAGATCGGCCGCAAAATTCTTTTCTTCCACTTTGCTCTGTTTAGGACCCTACTTTATAAAGGATGTAGTGACATCAAATCTTTCATTACTACTTTAACTTATATGTTTTTTGATTCATCTTTATCCATCTTTCCTTCTACATATATCAAATCATTCTTATGTGTTCAAACAACGAACTTGTCCTCTAATGGTGCTACCTTTACTAGTGATTTCATCTCTTATTCTATATTTTTATGGATTATTACACTTCTATTACAATATTCTTATTTATGTAATACTAAGCTTGTATACGTGTTTTCTAATTGCTCAACATTCTATACCATAATGCATAACTAGTTGTATTGTTATCTTATAAAATTTCTCTTCCAGCTTAGCATGTATTTTACAATCACATAATATCTTAGTTGTATTTCTCCATTTTATTCACTCTATTTTAATTCTATGGATAATATTCTATTAAATCTCCCATTCTTTTTAAATAATCGATCCTAAATAGTGAAAATGATTCCTTTTAGGAGCTTCACGATCCTCAATTTTTATTTCATTTTTATTTCTATTTCTAATTTTACTAAACTATATTTCATGTATTTCGTTTTTTTGATCCTACTTAACTTGAAACTCGCAATTCTAACCTTAATTTCATCTCTTAAAACTATATCAATCATAAATAGCATGCACCAAGAAATATCTTTTAAATATGTCTAACAAACTCATCCATAATTAGCATAAAAAAATTAGGTCTACGAGCAGATCCTTGGTATAAACCTATTCTAACCACAAAGTTACTATTCTTACTGTCAGTAGTTTTCATTCTAGTAACCACTTCATACATATCCATAATCATATTAATGTACCTAACAAAAGCTATTTTCTTTTCTAACATCCACCATAATACTTCTCTTAGAATTATATTATATGTTTTCTTTAAATAAATAAAATCATATGTAGATTTGGTCTCTTTCCTCTATATTTTTTTTATCAACCTTCAAAGAAGAAAAATAACTTCCATAGTTGACATTTCCGACATAAAATCAAATTGGTTCTTTGATATCTTTATGTCGCACCTTAATCTGTGTTCAATCATCCTCTTCCAAAGTTTTATAATATAACTCATAAGTTTAAAATATGATAGTTAGAATAATGTTGAATTTCATCTTTACTCTACAAATCTGTACTATAGTACTCTTTTTTTATTCATTAAGCATCTTCTCGGTTTTTAAAATCTTGTCAAATAAATAGTCAACTAAGTTACTTCCACGTCGTTGAAACACTTTTAAACTTAATAAGAATTCTGTTAGGTCCAACCATTTTTTCTGTTTTCATCTTTTTCAAAGCTTCCTTTATCTCATATACTATAATTTTGTGTATATACATAATATTTTCTATTCTCAATGAAATTAGTAATGCACCCTAATCATTTACATGGCTTTTATTGAATAGTTTATTAAAATAATTCCATCTTTTTTTGAACTCGTCATCTTTATTTTTTTTTTTTTGATTTTTCATCTTTGATAGTCTGTACTTTTCTTTTCTCTGAATCTTACAATCTTATAGTTATCTTTCTCCCCATTGTTAGTTTCTAGTTTGTGATATAACTCTTTATACATTTTGAATCTAGTCTCTCATACCAGTCTTTTTAACTCCTTACTCGGATACCTTGTAACTTTCATAGGCTTCTCTATTCCTACATTTAGGTATTCTTCTATAATACTCTTTTCTAACCTTGATTACTAACTGAACTTTCTTTTTCGACCGCAAAGTTTCATTATCGGATGGTCCTTTTCTCTTTGAATCACCTAATATCTCTCTAGCTACTTTTTTACCATTGTTAGCCATCTCTTTTAAGATTTAACATACCTCTATCCATAAAAGATTTATCAGGAAGAGCCCTAAAAAATAGAGTCATGTTACCATAAACAGAGGAAACAATCATCTTTTTCCTTTTCTTTATAATATGTTCACACATCGTTATAGGTGATGGTGGCATGCATATCTTTTTGGATCATAGGAAATCTACAGATGATTTGTATAATAAGATGTGATTGAATTAACGCAAGAAGTTTATACTCTCATCTCGCATTTACATCTAATGTTTTAAATGCTATTGAAATGTGAGATCTTGTCCACCTTAATTTTGCTATTATCATTCTTATTTTGGGTTGCTTAAGGGAGGGCTGAAAAAAGACATACTATTTTAGCTTAGAGTTGAAAATGTTCCTTATAGGTTAGACATCCTAAGGGCTCGTTTGGTTCGCAGGAGCATTTCCTTCCTAGGAACATGATTCCTGGGAAACAAATTCCTAGGAGAGAATGCCTAGGAAAGTACTTTTGGCATGTTTGGTTGACCATGGGAAAGTGACAAATTTCCCAAGGTGCTTATGTTTGGTTGGCCATCCACTTTCCTAGGAAAGTTATATATAATTCCTATTATGAACCCTTATAAAAATTAGGTTTTAAATGCCTCTTTAATGCTTCTTTAATGCTGAAAGGACTTTTTGGAAAAAAGTAAAATGGAGTGATTCCGCCTCATGGGAAAGTTGCTTTCCCATGTGAAACATGGGAAAGCAACTTTCCCATGAAATTGGGAATCACATTTCCATGGGGAATACATTTTTCCTTCTCTCTCCTTTGAAAACTCCAACCAAACAAGAGGCATATCATTACTTTCCCGTTTGACCACACTTTCCCCCTTTCTTTTCCCGCGAACCAAACGAGCCCTAAAGTTTTTCTCTTTTTTCCATCCTTTTCTTCTTTCTTCTTTTTTTTGAGTTTTAAACTTGGTTGCAGAGAGAATATGCATAAATCTTATTTTTTATTTAGAAAAAGACCTACAAATATGGAAAAGTTTATTGTTATATTTTAGAATATTTTATTTTTTTTTCTCCTTCCTGATAAACTATATTGTAACTACATATGACCTAAGCAAATACTCATACTTTGTTCCAAATTTTTTTAAAATCTTAGTATATTATTATATTGGTAACTTTTTTAGAATGAGTTGAATTGATATCTCGGCTTATATGGTAAGTGAGAAAATTTGGACAGAACTTAGATTTTTTGAGATCTCCCCTGATATGAAAACTAGGAATTTAGTTAAAACTATATTTATATATAAATTATAAAATTTATTAAAAAAGTTATTTAAAAATATAAATAAAAAATATTCGCTGGTAAAAATATCATCATCAGTATCTTCGGGTCCGATATAAAACCTTGGTTTTGTTTACCAAGCTAATCTCATCCATACGATCCTGCACACGAATCTTAAATACCAGAAAAACAACGTTTCCGGAAATAAAAAAAGTCACGTGCAGGAAAAGCATCCAACTGTCAAATCCTTCAGCTGCAAGCTGGAAGAAGTCATCAAGCCAAATTCTAAATCCAGATGAACGTGCAGCTGTGCTTCTACATTCGTGTGTGCATATATATGTATATGTATGTATATGCGGATAACGGGAGCCATTCTCTTATCTCCGGCCACGTATTCGGTATCAAGTCTTTCTCTCCGGTGATGCGAAAAACGAGCGGACACGATATCTCCGCACAGAATTATAGGCAGAAGATCTAATAACCATATAAGAATTTCTGTGCACTCGTTTAAATGGCTATCTCCTTTGGTTGTAAGTCGCGGGCTTTTCCGAATCCAAATCCTCCTCTCTATCTCAGGGACGTTCCGAACCGCACGGTCTCTCTCTCTCTCTCACGAGAAAGCTCGGGTAAAGCCAAGATCCACGGAAGGGTTTCCACAACCTTTCCCCTTTTCTCTACCCTCCACATTCCTATCCAATGCCGAGATCCGCGCTTGTGAGCGTTGAATCCTAGGAATCCAGATTTCTCTCTCTCTCCCCATCTTTTCTCCATCTTGGATCGCCGTCTGCTCTCGTTCTGGATCGGTTTAAAGGTTGTAAGGTCTTCGAAGAAGAAAGAGAGATCCGGGTAGCTGAATCGTGGGCGGAATAATGGAGAGGAAGAAGTATCCGATCCGCGCAGAGGATTACGAGTTGTTTGAGATCGTTGGAGAGGGTGCTAGCGCCGCAGTTCATCGCGCTCGGTGTATTCCCTTCGATGAGATCGTGGCGATCAAGGTCCTTGATTTTGAGAGACAGAACAGCGATCTCGTAAGTTTCCTCGGGTGCAGCATCAGCTATATATCAAACTTTTGTGCTTTTAAAATCCTGAATTCTGGGATTAGTATAGCAAGATGTGATTTTGGACGCAGAATTGGGGATTATTTGATGCTACTGGATCTAGTTTAAGTACGATTTTTATGTACTTAATAAATCCACCCGGTGGCTAAACATTGTCGTTTACCTTTAGTATTTCTTCAAATATTTGTCTTTATAAAATTAAATGGAATGCTAAGTTTTCTTCACTGTTGCACATGAAAACTCTTATAACACATGAATTCGTTAAATCAATAAAAGCTGTATTCTTGGAGCATGGTGGATTATCTATATATTTAGCCGGGTTTTTGAAAAAATATTATGAACGTCTAGGGAACTACACTTTCCTCCATTATTTTGAGTTTGAGAAATATTGTGGGGTTGTTTCTTGAACATAGTAATGATTCGATCAACCTCATGCATAAGGTAGTCCGCCTAACTTCAGAGAGAATAAATTTGATTTGGTTTGATGTAATCCTTTCATTAAGGGACCTGATATTTGACTAGTTAAGTTCCTTATAATGAATTGTCAGAAGGAAAATTCTGCATATATTGCTTTACTGTACAATCTCCTTCATAGGTTTAATGTTTGTTTTATTATTTGACATTATGAAATACCTGGAGGGACCTTTTCTATTTTCCACAGGGGTGATGAAAGCATTTATTAGGGCTTACAACACATCCTTTTCTTCTCTACTGGTCCTACTACTATTTGTGCACATAAATTAATCCTTATGTTACTGATATTAAAGAAATTCAAGTATCACAAGTTGCACCGAAAGCATTAGTTGATGTGGAGGAGAAGGTCCAGGTTTCAAATCCTGGGTATTGCTCAAAAAAGATGTGGATTTATTCAAACCAAGATTCTCAAAACGGGTATTGGGACCTACGCTGGTCGGCAACCGGTATGGTACCATATGGATCTATACCGTACCGTACTGGGAGCATTTTGGCCTCTTTAATTTTTTAAAATTTTCAGATTTTGAACTAAAGTCGGCAAAAAATGTGCCAACTTCAATTCAAAATCCGAAAACAAAAAAATGAAAAGGGTTCTAAACCACTTTCCTCTCTTCTGAAATGAAGAGCAGGAGAGAGAGAGAGGGACAGCAGCACCAAAAAAAAAAAGAGGAGAGGGAGAAGGAGAGAGCAGAAGAGGGAGAGAGAGGGGAGGGGAAGGAGAGGGATAGAGAGAGGGATAGGGTGGGAGAGAGAGAGAGAGAGAGGAAGAAGGAGAAAGAGAGGGTTCCAAAGACCTTGTCTTCAGGGGCGCAGGGCTCGAAACCCTAACCACTCCATGTGTGTGAGAGAGGGAGGGAGAGTGGGGATGAGGACATGTACCTTTGATGCCTCTCGTGAGGTCCAAGTGCGGGGCGAGGTGAAGTTCTCGAGCTCTGGAGAGAGATGATAATGCAAAAAGTAGGGTGAAGGCGAGGAACCATTGAAACGCGGGGGGGGGGGGGGGGGGGGGGGGTCCGGCGCCATACTAGCATTGTCGGTACAGTATTGTACGGGGTCTTTTCGGCATATTTAGTATTGGTATGCCACCTATCCTAAGTACCGATACAGTATCATACGCTCTGTACCGCTCAGTTCGGGCCGGTACAGCGAATCATGGTTCAAATCGTGCCAGTAGCCAACCGGTTTAATTCGGCATGTCCCAAACCGGCCGGTTCGGCGTGGTTTTGCCTTCCTTGATTCAAACTATACTTCAATTTTCTATTTTTAATTTCCATGCATTTCATTTGAAGAAATTTACAGCATGCTCATACTTAGACTTTGTATACAAATCTTGCTGCGTCCCATCATCACAAGGCCACACTGATAACATTCTTTTGATGTCAGCTGAAATTATGTTGATACTATCTTGCTTTTACATGGAATCCAAAAAAGTTAGTCATTATCTATGTGACTTCTTTTCAATTTATTACAATGTCAACTATTGTTGTCCAAGGTTGAAGGGTATCAAATTCATTTATTGTTGTATGCAGAATAACATTTCGCGTGAGGCCCAGACTATGATTTTGATTGACCATCCTAATGTTCTCAAGGCACATTGTTCCTTTGTCAATGATCATAATTTGTGGGTCGTCATGCCATATATGTCTGGTGGCTCTTGTCTTCATATAATGAAGTCTAACTATCCTAATGGTTTTGAGGAGGTTGTCATTGCAACAGTCTTACGTGAAGCATTAAAAGGCCTAGTGTATCTTCATCGTCAAGGGCATATACATCGTGATGTCAAGGTAATTATTTATGTTTTTATCCTTAATTTTTTCAGGTTATCTGAGGGGGAAAAAGATGCATTATATCCTTGAAGACTATCTAACAATATTCTATTTTCCATAAATTTTTCTCTAAGTAATGCAGTTGTATAACAAAAAACTTGCCAGTAAATGATGCAAGTTGTTCACTTTTTTGATAAGCAACTTGCCTTAAGCCTATGTTGTCCATTTGAAGCATTTGTGGCAAAATAACATAGCTTGTCAGAAGTTTCGTGGTCTTACTGAACTTTTTTATTTTGCTCTCTGCTTTTCAATGATCATTTATTCCTTCAACAGCTCTAGAGAAAATTGCTTTATTAAGATTGTATTGCATTAGGTTGGTAATGTAGCTTTTTGTCAATTATAAGTAAAACTTTAATATTATTTGCAAGCTTTTATATGTTTTTGTGCTGACATAGGGCTTCTGGGTTTTATTCAAACATTTGGCTGACATTATTTTGTAGTATTTGCACCATAAATTAACCAATCACCAATCATTTGAGGAAGTTGGCCAATTGATTAATTGAACAATTTTCAGGCAATTGAGTAAAACAAAAAAACTTAAGGTGAAAAGACGTGGCATCTTCAAGGATTGAACAAGTATCATCCTATTTCTACTCAATATTATATTAGGAAATGCATACAAATGAGAGAAATTTTGAATTTGAATTTTAGAAAAAGGGAATATCATGTGGAGAAACTGAATCATGAATATCTTCCAAAAGAAGTGGAGGACTAGTTGTAGAAATTGAACCACAACTAACTTCCAGAGAGTTGAGGAAACAAAAATAACTCCATATGGTTACAGGGAGCAGTTCCTAACAGGATGTCCATTTAAAGGACAGAGCTCTCAGATTCTTTGATAACTCATTTTATCAGACTGGAAATTAGTCTTTGGTCTTTCATTTTCCTTTTCCCTCTCTCTTACCCTTTTTCTCATCCTTTCTCTTGCTCTTTCTCTTACCTCCTCCTTTCTTTATTGTTATCCTTTCCTCTATCAGGGTACAAATCATTTTGAATTTAATAGTGTTTGCTGTAATTTTTTTTCCTTGTCATATCCAAATAACTTTGGATTCATTAAGCTTTTGATTAATTCTTTAGGAGTTCTACAAATCAATGAAGGTTGTGAGTTGGCTATACGAATAATTTTTCTTTAAAAAAATGAAGGCATGATATTGACAATTAAGATAATTTGCTATTGCTTTCACAATTGAAGTGTTTCATCTTCATTGAGGCAAGCAAGAACTCAGAGTCAACTTATTTACATGATCACGTTGATGACAAATGATTATTGTTGATGCAATTAATCATCGATTGGCATGCACAGTTAGTAAGACAGATAGCTGTGCCAAAAATTCCTTTTTCCTTGATAAATGACAATCAATTATCCATGATCTATTGTTAATCAATCACCAAAAAACATGATAAAATTAACAAAAAACTATTATGACATACTTGATTTGAGTTGTTTAATGCCTTAAATAAACTTAAAAACTTCCAAGTAAATGGAGTTCCCGAAGATAGAGAATACTTTTAGTACAATCATGAAAATAATAATAGCGATTCTAAGTAAGCAATAACATATAGAAACAATTTAATAACAATGAAGGCAAGGTTGCAGTCTATCCTATAAAGAAATATTGCAATAGATTAAGAACAGAAAATAGTAAGAGTAAGAGGATAAGCAAGAATATATAGCAGATCAGGTAAGGAAAGGGAAGATAAGTGCACTGATTTTGAGTCTGATAAAAGTGATTCATAGTGCTTCTGGAAAAAGAGGGAGGTTATGACCCTTTAAAAAGAAATCCCACTAATAAGTGTTGCGAAACTGATCGGTGTGTTTCTGGTGTGGCTTCTTGGTTCACTTTTTCCATATGATGCCCTAGTTCTTTTGTAAGTTATTCACGATTCCATTTTTCCACATGGTACTCTTTTTCCTTTAAATTGAAATTTAAGTTCCCTCACATTTCTACATGTCTCAATTATATTTGTTAGTAGGAAACAGGATAACCACTTTCCAATATTTGGTGATGTTATTTGTTGTTATCTTAAATCTTGATCTTCCTTTTATTTAATTGACCAAAGCATGGGTCACATGATCAAATGGCCAGCTGTCTCCCATGTTCAAAAGTTGGTGTGAGATGTATTTCTCAAGATAGTGAAGGGCATGGTTGTGGAGTTGCAAGAAATAGTGTTAGCATTTCGCTGAGTTGAACTTTGGGATAAGTGCCCTTGTATGGATGAGAAATTGAGGTGGAGGGTAAGAGTTATATGTAGATTCTCTGAAGCTCCTCTCTCAAGCATCATGGAGGATCCCATGTAAGCACATGTAAGAAAGCTTGCAATATGCAATAAGTATGTGGTTATATTTTGAAGTTATAGTTCCCATGATCCTTCATATGATGATATGTGAGATGATATGCATGAGTATCAAAGGATACACATATGTGATAACCTTTTTTGTAAATTATGTTTCTTGCAC
Source organism: Phoenix dactylifera (assembly GCF_009389715.1). NCBI lineage: Eukaryota > Viridiplantae > Streptophyta > Magnoliopsida > Arecales > Arecaceae > Phoenix > Phoenix dactylifera. The sequence goes on from NC_052405.1 coordinate 18,192,367, forward strand.
ACCCTCAAGTTTTGATAGGTTAAATATTTTAAGTTGGTAAAGAAAATAATAAAAGCATGTGGTGGTAGTGGGGCAGTTTCCTTCACCCCTCTCTCTATCCAGTAGATTATTGCTGATGGCATCTTTTTATTTATTTATTTATTGATGAAAATTGATGCTCTCTTGTTTACCACCCTTTCCATCAATCACTGTGTCACCAGCATGAAAGTGGTAGTGGGGCAGTTTCCTTCACCCTTTCCTTCAGACTCCACTGTCGTGGTAATATCCTCATGTAAATCATGAAAGTCTATCTATTCATTTATTGTCTTCATATCCTGGACATTAGGATCGATATGAAAACATTCTTTTCAAGGTTCGGATATTACTCGAAGGAGTATTGATTCCCGAGTCCAATGATTCAGGTTCATAGAGAAATGTAGGTTCTTTATTATTATCATCAGAAGTGAAGCATGTCTATAAGAATTTTATATGTTCTGTTCCTTCCACATTTCTCTTCACTAGTATTGGCTTTATTTGCTCTGTATACTATTTTAAATGCTGCACAACTGTTTTTTGTTATAGTGACCAACTTTGTCAAGTTTTAGAGTTCAAAACATATATCTAATTTCCTAGTGCAGTTTTACTGAATTTATTCTTCCTAAGTAGGCTGGAAATATATTGGTTGATGCATGTGGGGAAGTGAAACTTGGAGATTTTGGGGTTTCTGCTTGCCTCTTTGATTCGGCTGACAGGCAGCGGATGAGGAATACATTTGTGGGGACGCCATGCTGGTTCATATTTTTTTCTTTTCTTAATATATAATATTTTTGCATGTTATTTATTTTATGTGGGTTACCATAAGTTTATTGTCTTCTGTAGATTGTTAATTTTTGGAAATCTTTGTTCCCTTTCAGGATGGCACCTGAGGTGATGGAGCCAAAAAAGGGTTATGATTTCAAGTTAGGATCACCATTTTTTTTCTTCAGCACTGTTGTAGTAGTCATTTTCTCCCCATCATGAATGCATTTGGCAATTTGCAGGGCAGATATCTGGTCTTTCGGAATAACTGCTTTAGAGCTTGCTCATGGGCATGCTCCTTTTTCATCACAACCTCCAATGAAGGTACTTCTGTTGTTCAAAATCCTATTCCTCGCTTGCAACATATACTGGATTTGTCAATATCTGGCTCCTCATAGAATCCACTGGAGAAGTTTGGATTTATGTCAGAGCCACCTCGATGGACAAATCAGGAGTGTTGCAAGGAAGGTGGCATATAAAGTGATGCAACAAAGTGATTACATATACCCAAAATAGTATTGTTCCTGATCAAATTAGCTTAGCAGGTCTTGCTCATGACCTTGCAAAATGCTCCCCCATCACTTGATAATAAAAAAGATAAGAAGTTTTCAAAGGTGTGTTTCTTGTTACCAGTACATTTAGATTTGCACTCTCTGTCTGAAATAATCCTTTCTCATAGAGGCCCTTTCTCTCCAGTCTTTTAAGCATATGATTGCTATGTGCTTGGTAAAAGATCCTTCAAGAAGGCCTACTGCAGAGAAGCTGTTAAAACAGCCATTCTTCAAGCAAGCAAGATCCCATGATTACATTGTTCGGAAAATTTTGGAGGGATTGCCTTCTCTTGGTGATCGTTTTCAAGCATTAAAGGTTGAGTCGTTGAGAATTATGTTGGTTTCATGATCCATATATACAACCTTCCAATTAATTCTTTTTTTTTCTAAAGAAAAAAAATTATGTCTGGTTTGGTTTAATATACTGACATAATATGTTTACCTGAATGCAGCAAAAGGAAGCTGATTTATTTGCACAAAAGAAAATGCTGGATGGGGAGAAGGAGGAGATGTCGCAGGTATATTTTGACCAGAGCTATCAAATCTCTTTCTTTGGTAGGGGCTAAGGATGTTACAAACACATAGACATTAATCAGAATGAGCATTATTTATGCACTGCCTATCTCATGATAAGAAATCCTAAAGTTTCACACACACACACACACACATATATATATAGATATAGATATATATTGACAAATTGTTCATAGGAAACCTTAGACATTATAGTTGATATGAACTAATTATATCGTCATATAATGGTGTTTTCGCTCGACATTTCTATGCCTGATGTAACTATTAGGAGGATATAAAAGTGAAAGGTGGGGGAATTTGGGATTTATAGGATGTGCTGGTGAGAGACAAATATTTAGATTGGGAGATGGAGAAAAGTGTTCTTGTTTTTGCCCCTTTTGTCTTTCCTTCTACCACAATTTCAACTAATTTGAACCTATAGTTCCAATCCAGACACTGATAGAGGTATTGCAAATAAATTATCTTTTATGAGGTTATGATAATGGTGGCACCCAAGTTGTTCATTTCTGATTCCTGTATTTTGATGTGGGCATTCTACCTCTAACTTCTTTCTATTTGGATGGTGATATCATTATCAGTAATAAAACTTGAATGTTGGCCTGCATTTTAAGTAAGACTTGTTTGGCATAGCAAACTTGTCCGTCTACTGCTCTGAGGCACATCCTGTGGATAAAAGTTATATTATTAAAATGGCGAAGAAGAGGCTGCAGGCTCCACAATTATGTTCACTATATGCAATGAAGCATCACTAACAATGGCTAGGTTGTTCGCTTTGTTATCCACTCAAGAAACTACTGCAGCGTGATCATAAATCACAATACTTATGAAAACTGTGATATTTGGACCAGAAACAGCAGGAAGGCAATCTTAGTACAGCAGTAAAGTTTTCTAAGAAATTTAGAAATATTTCTGCCCAAATATTGTAAAGTAACAGAAAATACAAAGCACATAGTAGCCTAGCAGGTCAACATTATTTTCTGCACTGAAACTAATAACAGACAATTTTTAGCTCTTTGATTCATAGCAGCAGCCTAATACTTTAAACTATACTCATGCAGCAGCAAATCTCTATGCTAGCAAAGGTGCACTTTGGTATGAACCTTATTTTAGTCAAATCTCCTATTTGCATGAATGAAAAATCTAATAATGGAGTGTGCTTGTTGCATTGAAGTTTAAATAGAAGAAAAAAATGAAATATGTAGTAAAGAGGAAAATATGTTCTATGAAGGTGATGTGGCTCTTGATATATGAGTATTGTAGTTCTGAATGTCAAATAGTTTACTGATAATAGACTGTCAAGACTCAAGGCCAATTTTTTTTTCCACAAATAAGTCTGACCATTCAAGAGTTCATAACATAGACGAATCAAGACAAAGAACTAGAAAGAAAAGCCTCTTCTCGGTTGCATGGACATGAAGAAGAAAGGACGATTATGTTTAATTCATGCATGCCTTAAACCTCTTCTTGGTAGCTCAGATGGCCACTTCTTGGAGTTTATCTGTCCATGATATAATTAGCGGGCCTTCATAAAATCGCATGGTAAATAGACTTGAGCATGCGCCGGGCTAGGCTGGGTTCAGGTCGGGCCAAGGCCCAATGCCTAGATAAAGTAGTCTTCAACAACTTATAAACTATAATGAATACATGGCTCAATGATGAATATGGGTTCAAAATATAGTTTTTGCTCATTTTGGAACCATAACTTGTACAATCTTTGATCATACAATTATTAATTTACCATCATCATCAACAACAACAACATTATCATTTGGTTCTTGTGTATTTATACCAATTGATAAAAATTCTTCTTATTTTATCCCATTTTTGGTTATAGGTAATCATTTTAGGCCTCCATACTTTTTTTCCCTATCTTTTTGATGGCTTAGGCCCTATCTACATTTCCATTTTGTGCGTCTCCAAATTGTGGTAACAAAATTAATATTTTATTCCATGAATTGTATTTTTTCTTCTATTACAATTGGATTCTTAACTTGATTGGTGGTTTAATTCTTCTTATTAGAAGTATCTTATCTAATTTTTGGTGCTTAGTAATAAACAATACAATATAAGCAAACATTTGCTTTCATCATGAGTTGCAGTTTATACTTAATCCTTGGTCTATAATTTTTATGATACTTCTGAAGAAATTCCTGGATATGACAATTTGTTTCACCTTACATGTAGAATGAATATAAAAGAGGAATCAGCAGTTGGAACTTTGACATGGAAGACTTAAAGGCTCAGGCTTCGCTGGTATGTATGCGACTTTCTTTGCAACCTTGTTAGGACAGTCTCAGTCTACTAGAGATTTTTCTGATAAATATGACCTAGTAAATGCTCTCCCAGATTCCAGAAAATAAGGAAAATGTTCCAGGTCAAGATCCAGAAGGATGCCCAAATTCTTTGTTTGAGCTTGAACCTTTGCATGAAAGCTTGCCGTTAGGCATGCCCCCTATCACAAGTTGCTCCATTAAGGATGATGTTGATGTGGTAAGTGTTAATCTTCCGCAAAAATATGTTAAAGCTCCTTATCTTTTATAAATTCCTAAAAAAATTGGTAGCTTGCAGGATAATGATGGAAATCTGCAGAAAAAAGTAGACCCCCTTCCATCACCAGGACAATCTGCAAAATTTCAAAGGTCATTCTTTGACCTTCATGAATCTTTCATTTTTTTGTCATTCTTCCAGTCTCTGCATGAAGCCTCCCTTTTGTTCTACCATTCCTTTTGTAAGTTGGCATTCACATGCCTTTTCTCCATTCACAGATATATTATGGACTCGTTTGGTTTGCACGAAAAGGAGGGAAAGTATGGTCAATGGGAAAATAAAGAAAAGCCTCTTTTTTTATTGAAGTTTTCAAAGGAGACAGATCGGAAAGTTGGAAATAAGATTCCCATATTTCATGGGAGAGAAAAACCCATGAGGAACATGAGAAAGCTACTTTCCCACTAGTTGGAAATTGGGATCCTTAGTTTTTTTTCAAAACTATTCTTGAGCCATCAAAATCATAGATAAGTTCTTTTCCTTTATTAAGAGTATAATAGAATTTTACACAATATTTCCAAAAAAGTAGATGCTCAATCAAATATAAGCTACTCCAGAATAGTTATTTTCCCATGGCAAACCAAACATGCCAAAGTCATTTTCCCAAGCGTCATATTTCCAGGAATCAGCTTCCTAGAAAAAGTATTCCTATGAGGAAAAATTCTTTTTACAAACCAAACGAATCCTTGTGTGACATACATATACGATTTTACATTAAATTGTAGAGCTATGTTATGTGTCATATTTTTATTGTATTTACTTAATTTGTTCAGTTATAATTTAAAAATTTTCAGGGGCAAATATTACTTATTGATCATCAAATGTATTTGCTAAGTAGTTATTCATTTGCTTTGTTCATGTCAAATAGTCGTTCTACTGACACAAGTTTGTATATATTTTATTCCAGAGTCAGATCCAATGTTTCTAAAAGTGAATATATTTTAAATGGCCAAAATTCTCAGCAGAATAGCTTGCAGGTCCATGGCAATGAAATAGAAAATACTGCAAATTGTGAGTTAGATAATAATGAAAAGCATTGGGACGATATGTTTTTGCACTTTCGTCATGAACGAAAGCTCTCAACCAGCTCATGCTCATCGGACATTATTCCATCATGCAGGGGAGAAAGGTTTGGCTTATTGCCCTTAAAGTATGTTAGAATTAACAACATATGCGACATATGTTACAAGATATTTTTACCTTCATTTTCTTGCAAACTATTTTCAAACATTGATCTGAATTTGTTAATTTCTAATACGCTTCTATCTTTCTGCTTTTTGATTATTGTTCTCCAAATAGAAGTTTTCTACTTGAAATTAAAAGTTATCTATCTCGTTATGTTTTTTTAATCACCAAACAAGCTTATGCTTCTTTATTTGCTGTCCTTACTTGGAGATTTATGAATTCATATGCGATAGAAATATGTGAAGGCAGATTGTCGTCATCATTTTCTTGTTGAATTTGACAAACAGTTTTTTATGTAGTTTTATAGGGAAAAGCCCGAATTTGTGTTTGATCTTTAGGAGCTATAACCTGAAAAATGTTTTATTTTTATAGATAAACTGCATAAGTCTTAGCTTAAATAACAAATATATGTAAATTTATATGTTTATCATGGGCAGGATTAAAAAATAATTTTAAGAAATCATGAATTGTCGCATGTTTTTTCAAAAAAAAAAGATGAAAATTAAAACAAAAAACACTTGTATCTTTTAAAATGATGTTTTGAAATAGTTGTCGATTCAGATTGCATAGATTATAAGTCTCTTCCGTGAAGATGTTTTAATGAAACAGAGACACTCTTTGATCCGTGGCATTCAAAAGTTGCTTGAATAAATACCAAGATATAGTGAAGTGGAACTCTTGTAGATAATAAAGAACGGATGTTTTATCACCAATATGGACCCTTGCAAATGTGAATGTTTCTAAAAATGAAATTTTCATTATGTTCTTTCTTCAGTCCAAATTCATTTTACAGTTAAATATCTTATCATATGTGGAACTTAATTATCTCATTTTTGAATAAAGTCAAAGGCATGCACTAACCATATAACACTCTGAAGTACCTCTCCACTTCATACATGTCCATAATTCTATTTGATATATTTTCATCATCTCTGTAATGTTTGTACAGTATATCCAATATAATATCAACAGTCAAATTGTGATATCCTGTGAACATCGATTAAGACTACGGCTTCATTTTCATTCTTGTTGGTCTAAATCACATTTCATATAACTTAGTTTAATATTTTTGATTACCTTTTCTTTATAGTTCCAGTTTAATTTTTAACCTTGGCCTCGTCTGATCTGTAAACTCTATAGAAACAGACTTGGTGCCAATCCTCAGTGTAGGCTTACCAATTACCATTTAAATTTTACCCTCTTACTACAAGGATTTCTAATGCCTCTCATTCCTCCATTATATATGTCTTGAACACACACCTTGCTTCACGTACGTCTGTCAAAGTGCCTTTGATGGTACTGTCATATTGTCTTTAGTCAACAAAAACCACATGCAAATTCATTTTATGTTTTCAAAGTCTTTCCATTTGTTGCCTAAGAAAGCAAATGGCCTCCTATTGTTGACCTGCCTAGCATAAAGGCAAATTAACTCATGAAATTGTTCTTTCTTAATTTTTCTTCCTACCACCCTATACTATAACTTTAAAGGGACTTATTTAGCTGATATCTGTACACTTTTGCATATCACTTTTTCTCATATAGGTGTGAGTCTAGACACTTCTATTATATGGTATTCTCCTTATTATCTAAATTGCATGCAGCTGCTTCTCAATTAAACCTACTTTCTCGCACGAATTGGCATCCTTAGTTCGTATTTCGTCTTTCCCTAAACCCTCATCCTTCTGCATCTTTTTTTTAAAAATATATTTTAAAAGTTTGTATCAAGCCTCTTTGTCGAAGATCCTTGATTTTTCAATTCTCCAAATTGAACGATGGCATAACTGTTGAGGCCAATGTTGTTTATTCTTTGAAAAAGTTCACTCATGTAGTGTCCTCTTTAAATAAGCTTTAGAAGTAAGTCTTCCATTTTTCTCAAATCTGACCATCTTCGACTAAAACTCTATGTCCTTATTTTTGTTGCATCCAACTTGATCTATATGTCCCTTTTTTGACCTTTGTCTTGCTTTTTCCGAATCCTAACTTTTGGAAAGATCATGATAGTATGCACATCTGGCCTCATTTGCCTTTTGTATTCTTATTTGTTATACATTATCCTTTTCTAAAAATTCCCATAGCATGATTTTCCCCCGTTGATATAATTTTTACCATTCATTTAGTTGTTATCTCTTATTTTAGAAAAACCACTTCATTTAAATATCCAGAAAATAGCCCTAGGAATTCCAATTTTGGCCAACTGGCTGATCTGTGAGAAGTAGCCTAAAACTAAATCAGGGAACAAAAAAAACACTAACAAAAGGAAATCTGCATGTTGCCCTAGGTGACAACCCAAGGAAGGGGAGGGGGGGGGGGTGAATTGGTTTTTCTAAAATTTTTGATCCTAAATTTTTGTATAGATATGTGCACAATTTAACCTATGTGAAAGGTGTAAATGCAGTGGAAGAAAATTAATATAAACTCTAGGCAATCTCAAGTAAACAAGCAAGAAATTAAACTAGAGCAACTACACAATGCAAGAAGGTAAGTAAAGCAAGGTGCACAAAGGAACACAATCCAAACACCAACAAATATAGTAGTTCGGTGCACTCTAAGGCACCTACGTCCACTCCCTAAGAATCTCCTTAGGAATTCACTATAATTCCGTGGATTATAGCTGGATTATTTTACCGGGCTCACAATCCAAAAATCCACACCGTTGGTTTTCTAGGCTCACCAACAAAACCCTAACCTTTGATTTTCTGGGCTCACCAACAAAACCCTAACCGTTGGTTTTCCTGGCTCACTAACAACCCTTACAAAGAGAATAAATAGTTCAGAAATTTAAAGCTCCTTAAATGAGCAAACAAAACTATTATGCTCTACAGAGGAAGGAAAAGAATGATGTCGCTTAAAGGCGCTTTGCTTTTCTTCCTTGCTGAGATTGCTTCACGCTTTAATGGGTTGGTTGAGCTCTTAAATGCACTTGGAATCTCTGCTCAACACTCTTCTTTTTGTCCTTAATTGAAGCAATGAATAAACTCTTGGTTTGCAAGCTTTTTCTCTTGAATGCACACTTAATATTCCAAAAAGATTTTTCTCCTAGATGAATAGTGGCTCTTAAATACCTCTCCAACCTCTAAATAGCCGTTACTGGCCGTTGGATTGAAGAAAATAACCGTTTATAGCCATTGGAGCTTTTAAAAAAGCTTATGCGCAACTAGCCGTTAGGCTGTCAGACCAGCTGGGGTTAACTCGAGCAGATCTCGGGTCGGCTCGATCAGTAGTTGCAGAAGAACAAGCTTTTTGTAATGACTGGTGGGGTCGACTCGAACTTCTGGTGGGGTCGACTCGAATCCGTGCCAGTGTACAGGGCGTGCTAGGGTCGGCTCCAAACTTTTTGGGGTCGACTTGAAACCTGTACCAAGTGCCAAATCATGCCAGGGTTGGCTCCAGAATTCTTGGGTCGACTCTTAACATAGATTCATTGCCTCTTTAAGTTAGATTTGCACTTATAACTGAACTTCTTAAACTAGAATCATAGCAAATCATTTCTTTTCACTTAGAATCCTTGGCATATGAATTTTTCATCTCTTGAATCTTGGAAAAGACAGAATTACACTTTTGTTGAGTTCTTGCAAGTTCTTCTAATTGAACAGCAAAGCTTATCAAGAACATTTCAATTCTTTCTTCCTTAAACACTTATATACTAAATCATCTGAAATACTTAATTTAAAAGCATTAGTACAACAATATGACCTCAATGGCTTTGTAAACATCAAAATCATACTAGGGTCAACACTGCAGTTGCACCTAAACTTAGTGAGGCATATGCCACATATAGTTAAGCATGGAGGTCTCAACAAAGTTCGCATGTTATTATATAAAAACCATTCATTGTATATTTGTATGGATTGCCTAGATTATTTTTTGCTGGTTACATGCAAGCTTTCTAACATATTCTTTTACATATCACAATTTTATCTTCCTACCCACCACTGTGAGGGCTTAGCTGCCAGAACAGAGTTATTCCTGTATATCTTGGTACACTTGGCTTAGTCATGAATTGTTGTGATAGTAAGATATGGTCAACCTGAATTGATGAGGTAGGATTGCCACATGTCACTCTGTTTCTGAGGCCATTGCTTAACAGGGGACGAAGAGGATATCAACTTTTGCCTCTCCATTTTCTGTTGAAATTCTTCTGTTCATGAATGTGGAACTATGCTTCTTTTTTTCTTTTTGTATAATGATGATTGTGATCCACAATCATCACAAACACCACAATCAGTTTGCATTATTTAATTTTTTTCTTAAAAAAAATTTCTCAACCAAATATCTTGATATGATCTCTAACTATTTAAAATTTTGATTTTAACATCTTTATTTTTCTTTTAATTTTTTAGTGTGAAGCAATGCAATCTGCTCCAAAACACAGAAAATTGCAATGGCTGGGTGTGTCATGCAGCAGCTGACTTGCAAATTGAAGCAACAGACAAAGCATCCAAGTCAGCAGGCATGTCTAGAAATTTTGGTTATATTGGAAATTACATAGGGCACATTTTTGCATAAAATTTCATCCTTAAGCCTAGATGCAATGTTGCAGCATCAAATGCTGATGATCTTGACGAAAAATCAAAGGTTCCAGTGGTGCAGCAAAGGGGGCGTTTTAAAGTCACATCCGAGAATGTTGATTTAGATAAGGCATGCAAGACACCATCAAGCTTTAATTATTTGATTTATATATTGTTGACCTAGATTTGATGATCGTTTACTGCTTCAGGCTCTTCCATCTCTCGGTCTACCAAAGAGTCACAGTGTGCAGGTTAGTTATTTGGTAATGATCTGCATTTAGCTTCCAGGCTGCAAAGAACATATGCTAGCCATCACATCAACAGTTTTCTTTATGTAAATTTGTTTCCTGCTAAAATACAGCTCATTTAGTCTTGCATTTTCTGAATCTGTATAATTGATGAATGCCAATGTTATTAGAGATGGTGATAGATTCTTAAATCATAGAGGGAAGCAGATGAGATTTCATTGTGGATCAGATTGCAAAACACATTCTTTACAATTTCTTTCAAAATGTTAGAAATTAAAAAGAAAAAAATTGAAAATGTTGATGGATGAAAAATAGAGAGTTATACATATAGGAATCTAGTGTCCACCATTATAAGCCCATATTTAGCATATCTAATGGAATAAGCATAATGTCTAGTTAATTTTAGATATTATATTCTGGGATTTCAAAATTCAAATATATCTGTTAAGTGATCCTTTTAAGTATATATATATATATATATATATATATATATATATATATATATATATATATATATATATATATATATATATGTATTAAAAAAATAAGGTTTCCACAAATAGTTGTTAAAATACTAAGATTCATATCTTGCTTTTAACTATAAAAACTTTAGAATTTCTTCCTTTCTTTTTTAACTTTTTAGTAGTTAAATGCCCTACCATGGCTTGCTAATATTGCGTTTTTGAGGTTTCTTAGCAATAAGTGCATATAAGATCCATATAGTCAAATAAATTATAGGTCAAATAAATTACAGATAATAGATTTCTACATGGTTTAATTTGTAAATAACATGATTAAG